>NC_092726.1:84817752-85120252 GCF_047496885.1 Scyliorhinus torazame | reverse complement strand
TGAGCGGGGGGGGACAGGCACAGTCTGTTAGTGTTTCAATGTGAGGGGAGGTGGACAGACACAGCATGTTAGTGTTTCAATGTGAGGGGGGGGGGACAGACACAGCCTGTTAGTGTTTCAATGTGATGCGGGGGACAGACACAGCCTGTTAGTGTTTCAATGTGAGTGGGGGGGGGGGGGGGTACAGGCACAGCCTGTTAGTGTTTCAATGTGAGAAGGGGACAGACATAGCCTGTTAGTGTTTCAATGTGAGGGTGGGGGGACAGACACAGCCTGTTAGTGTTTCAATGTGAGGGGGTTGGGGGACAGGCACAGCCTGTTAGTGTTTCAATTTGAGGGGGGGGGGACAGACACAGCCTGTTATTGTTTCAATGTGAGGGGGGGAACAGAGACAGCCTGTTAGTGTTTCAATGTGAGGGGGGGGGTACATAGCCTGTTAGTGTTTCAATGTGAGGGGGGGGGGGGAGAGACACAGCCTGTTAGTGTTTCAATGTGAGGGGGGGACAGACACAGCCTGTTAGTGTATCAATGTGGGTGGGGGGAACAGACTCAGCCTGTTAGTGTTTCAATGTGAGGGAGGGGCAGGCACAGCCTGTTAGTGTTTCAATGTGAGGGGGGGGGGACAGACACAGCCTGTTAGTGATTCAATGTGAGGGGGGGGGTGACAGACACAGCCTGTTAGTGTTTCAGTGTGAGGGGGGACAGGCACAGCCTGTTAGTGTTTCAATGTGAGGGGGTGACAGGCACAGCCTGTTAGTTGCACCCCTATCCCACAGCCGCCAGGATTATAATAGAAGTGTGCATCCCTTTCCCACAACCGCCAGGATCATAATAGACGGGTGCATCCCTATCCCACAGCCGCCAGTATTATAAGAGAAGGGGGCATCCGTATCCCACAGCCGCGAGGGTTATAATAGAAGGGTGCATCCCTATCCCACAACCGCCAGGATCATAATAGACGGGTGCATCCCTATCCCACAGCCCCCAGGATTATAATAGAAGGGTGCATCCCTATCCCACAGCCGCCAGGATTATAATAGAAGGGTGCATCCCTATCCCACAGCCGCCAGGATTATAATAGAAGGGTGCATCCCTATCCCACAGCCGCCAGGATTATAATAGAATGGTGCATCCCTATCCCACAGCCGCCAGGATTATAATAGAAGGGTGCATCCCTATCCCACTGCGCCCAGGATTATAATAGAAGGGTGCACCCCTATCCCACAGCCGCCAGGATTATAATAGAAGGGTGCATCCCTATCCCACAACCGCCAGGATCATAATAGACGGGTGCATCCCTATCCCACAGCCCGCAGGATTATAATAGAAAGGTGCATCCCTATCTAACAGCCGCCAGGATTATAATAGTATAATAGAAGGGTGCATACCTATTCCACAGCCGCCAGGATTATAATAGAAGGGTGCATCCCTATCCCACAGACGCCAGGATTAAAAAAGAAGGGTGCATCCCTATCCCACAGCCGCCAGGATTTTAATAGAAGGGTGCATCCCTATCCCACAGCCGCCAGGATTATAACAGAAGGGTGCATCCCTATGCCACAGCCGCCAGGATTATAATAGAAGGGTGCATCCCTATCCCACAGCCGCCAGGATTATAATAGAAGGGTGCATCCCTATCCCACAGCCGCCAGGATTATAATAGAAGGGTGCATCCCTATCCCACAGCCGCCAGGATTATAATAGAAGGGTGCATCCCTATCACACAGCCGCCAGGATTATAATAGAAGGGTGCATCCATATTCCACAGCCGCCAGGTTTATAATAGAAGGGTGCATCCCTATCCCACAGCCGTCAGGATTATAACAGAAGGGTGCATTCCTATCCCACAGCCACCAGAGTTATAATAGAAGGTTGCATCCATATTCCACAGCCGCCAGGATTATAATAGAAAGGTGCATCCCTATCCCACAGCCGCCAGGATTATAATAGAAGGGTGCATCCCTATCCCACAACCGCCAAGATCATAATAGACAGGTGCATCCCTATCCCACAGCCCCCAGGCTTATAATAGAAGGGTGCATCCCTATCCCACAGCCGCCAGGATTATAATAGAAGGGTGCATCCCTATCCCACAGCCGCCAGTATTATAAGAGAAGGGTGCATCCCTATCCCACAGCCGATAGGGTTATAATAGAAGGGTGCATCCCTATCCCACAACCGCCAGGATTATAATAGACGGGTGCATCCCTATCCCACAGCCCCCAGGATTATAATAGAAGGGTGCATCCCTATCCCACAGCCGCCAGGATTATAATAGAAGGGTGCATCCCTATCCCACAACCGCCAGGATCATAATAGACGGGTGCATCCATATCCCACAGCCGCCAGGATTATAATAGAAGGGTGCATCGCTATCCCACAGCGCCCAGGATTATAATAGAAGGGTGCACCCCTATCCCACAGCCGCCAGGATTATAATAGACGGGTGCATCCCTATCCCACAGCCGCCAGTATTATAAGAGAAGGGGGCATCCCTATCCCACAGCCGCCAGGATTAGAATAGAAGGGTGCATCCCTATCCCAAAGCCGCCAGGATTATAATAAAAGGATGCATCCATATTCCACATCCGCCAGGATTATAATAGAAGGGTGCATCCCTATCCCACAGCCGCCAGTATTATAAGAGAAGGGGGCATCCCTATCCCACAGCCGCCAGGGTTATAATAGAAGGGTGCATCCCTATCCCACAGCCGCCAGGGTTATAATAGAAGGGTGCCTCCCTATCCCACAGCCGCCAGGATTATAATAGAAGGGTGCCTCCCTATCCCACAGCCGCCAGGATTATAATAGAAACGTGCTCCCCTATCCCACAGCCAGCAGTATTATCATAGAAGGGTGCATCCCTATCCCACAGCCGCCAGGGTTAAAATAGAATGGTGCATCCCTATCCCACAGCCGCCAGGATTATAATAGAAGGGTGCATCCCTATCTCACAACCGCCAGGATCATAATAGACGGGTGCATCCCTATCCCACAGCCCCAAGGATTATAAAAGAAGGGTGCATCCCTATCCCACAGCCGCCAGGATTATAATAGAAGGGTGCATCCTTATCCCACAGCCGCCAGTATTATAAGAGAAGGGGGCATCCCTATCCCACAGCCGCGAGGGTTATAATAGAAGGGTGCATCCCTATCCCACAACCGCCAGGATCATAATAGACGGGTGCATCCCTATCCCACAGCCGCCAGGATTATAATAGAAGGGTGCATCCCTATCCCACAGCCCCCGGATTATAATAGAAGGGTGCATCCCTATCCCACAGCCGCCAGGATTATAATAGAAGGGTGCATCCCTATCCCACAGCCGCCAGGATTATAATAGAAGGGTGCATCCCTATCCCACAGCCGCCAGGATTATAATAGAAGTGTGCATCCCTATCCCACAGCGCCCAGGATTATAATAGAAGGGTGCATCCCTATCCCACAGCCGCCAGGATTATAATAGAAGTGTGCATCCCTATCCCACAGCGCCCAGGATTATAATAGAAGGGTGCACCCCTATCCCACAGCCGCCAGGATTATAATAGAAGGGTGCATCCCTATCCCACAACCGCCAGGATCATAATAGACGGGTGCATCCCTATCCCACAGCCCCCAGGATTATAATAGAAGGGTGCATCCCTATCCCACAGCCGCCAGGATTATACTAGAAGGGTGCATCCCTATCCCACAGCCGCCTGGGTCATAATTGAAGGATGCATCCCTATCCCACAGCCGCCAGGGTTATAATAGAAGGTTGCATCCCTATCCCACAGCCGCCAGGATTATAATTGAAGGGTGCATCCCTATCCCACAGCCGCCAGGATTATAATAGAAGGATGCATCCATATCCCACAGCCGCCAGGATTATAATAGAAGGGTGCATCCCTATCCCACAGCCGTCAGGTTTATAATAGAAGGGTGCATCCCTATCCCACAGCCGCCAGGACTATAATAGAAGGGTGCATCCCTGTCCCACAGCCGCCAGGATTATAATAGAAGGGTGCATCCCTATCTAACAGCCGCCAGGATTATAATAGTATAAGAGAAGGGTGCATCCCTATCCCACAGCCGCCAGGATTATAATAGAAGGGTACATCCCTATCCCACAGCCGCCAGGATTATAATAGAAGGGTGCATCCCTACCCCACAGCCGCCAGGATTATAATAGAATTGTGCATCCCTATCCCACAGCCGCCAGGATTACAATAGAAGGGTGCATCCCTATACCACAGCCGCCAGGATTATAACATAAGGGTGCATCCCTATGCCACAGCCGCCAGGATTATAATAGAAGGGTGCACCCCTATCCCACAGCCGCCATGATTATAATAGAAGGGTGCATCCCTATCCCACAGCCGCCAGGATTATAATAGAAGGATGCATCCCTATCCCACAGCCGCCAGGATAATAATAGAAGGGTGCATCCATATTCCACAGCCGCCAGGTTTATAATAGAAGGATGCATCCCTATCCCACAGCCGTCAGGATTATAACAGAAGGATGCATTCCTATCCCACAGCCACCAGGGTTATAATAGAAGGTTGCATCCATATTCCACAGCCGCCAGGATTATAATAGAAGGGTGCATCCCGATCCCACAGCCGCCAGCATTATAATAGAAGGGTGCATCCCGATCCCACAGCCGCCAGGATTATAATAGAAGGGTGCATCCCTATCCCACAGCCGCCAGGATTATAATAAAAGAATGCATCCATATTCCACATCCGCCAGGATTATAATAGAAGGGTGCATCCCTATCCCACAGCCGCCATGGTTATAATAAAAGGGTGCATCCCTATCCCACAGCCGCCAGGGTTATAATAGAATGGTGCTTCTATATCCCACAGCCGCCAGGATTATAATAGAATGGTGCATCCCTATCCCACAGCCGCCAGGATTATAATGTAAGGGTGCATCCCTATACCACAGCCGCCAGGATTATAATAGAATGGTGCTTCTATATCCCACAGCCGCCAGGATTATAATAGAAGGGTGCATCCCTATCCCACAGCCGCCAGGATTATAATAGAAAGGTGCATCCCTATACCACAGCCCCCAGGATTATAATAGAAGGGTGCATCCCTATCCCACAGCCGCCAGTATTATAATAGAAGGGTGCATCCCTATCCCACAGCCGCCAGGATTATAATAGAAGAGTGCATCCCTATCCCACAGCCCCCATGATTATAATAGAAGGGTGCATCCATATTCCACAGCCGCCAGGATTATAATAGAAGGGTGCATCCCGATCCCACAGCCGCCAGCATTATAATAGAAGGGTGCATCCCGATCCCACAGCCGCCAGGATTATAATAGAAGGGTGCATCACTATCCCACAGCCGCCAGGATTATAATAAAAGAATGCATCCATATTCCACATCCGCCAGGATTATAATAGAAGGGTGCATCCCTATCCCACAGCCGCCATGGTTATAATAAAAGGGTGCATCCCTATCCCACAGCCGCCAGGGTTATAATAGAATGGTGCTTCTATATCCCACAGCCGCCAGGATTATAATAGAATGGTGCATCCCTATCCCACAGCCGCCAGGATTATAATGGAAGGGTGCATCCCTATCCCACAGCCGCCAGGATTATAATAGAAAGGTGCATCCCTATACCACAGCCCCCAGGATTATAATAGAAGGGTGCATCCCTATCCCACAGCCGCCAGTATTATAATAGAAGGGTGCATCCCTATCCCACAGCCGCCAGGATTATAATAGAAGAGTGCATCCCTATACCACAGCCCCCATGATTATAATAGAAGGGTGCATCCCTATCCCACAGCCGCCAGGATTATAATAGAAGGGTGCATCCCTATCCCACAGCCGCCAGTATTATAAGAGAAGGGTGCATCCCTATTCCACAGCCGCCAGGGTTATAATAGAAGGGTGCATCCCTATCCCACAGCCGCCAGGATTATAATAGAAGGGTGCATCCCTATCCCACAACCGCCAGGATCATAATAGACGGGTGCATCCCTATCCCACAGCCCCCAGGATTATAATAGAAGGGTGCATCCCTATCCCACAGCCGCCAGTATTATAAGAGAAGGGTGCGTCCCTATCCCACAACCGCCAGGATCATAATAGACAGGTGCATCCCTATCCCACAGCCGCCAGGATTATAATAGAAGGGTGCATCCCTATCCCATAGCCGCCAGTATTATAAGAGAAGGGTGCATCCCTATCCCACAGCCGCCAGGATTATAATAGAAGGGTGCATCCCTATCCCATAGCGCCCAGCATTATAATAGAAGGGTGCACCCCTATCCCACAGCTGCCAGGATTATAATAGAAGTGTGCATCCCTATCCCACAACCGCCAGGATCATAATAGACGGGTGCATCCCTATCCCACAGCCACCAGGATTATAATAGAAGGGTGCATCCCTATCCCACAGCCGCAAGGATTATAATAGAAGGGTGCATCCCTATCCCACAGCCGCCAGTATTATAAGAGAAGGGTGCATCCCTATCCCACAGCCGCCAGGATTATAATAGAAGGGTGCATCCCTATCCCACAGCCTCCAGTATTATAAGAGAAGGGTGCATCCCTATCCCACAGCCGCCAGTATTATAAGAGAAGGGTGCATCCCTATCCCACAGCCCCCAGGATTATAATAGAAGGGTGCGCCCCTATCCCACAGCCGCCAGTATTATAATAGAAGGGTGCATCCCTATCCCACAGCCGCCAAGGTTATAATAGAAGGGTGCATCCCTATCCCACAGCCGCAAGGATTATAAGAGAAGGGTGCATCCCTATCCCACAGCCGCCAGGATTATAATACAAGGGTGCATCCATATCCCACAGCCGCCAGGATTATAATAGAAGGGTGCATCCCTATCCCACAGCCGCCAGGGTTAAAATAGAAGGGTGCATTCCTATCCCACAGCCGCCTGGATTATAATAGAAGGGTGCATCCCTGTCCCACAGCCGCCAGGATTATAATAGAAGGGTGCATCCCTATCTAACAGCCGCCAGGATTATAATAGTATAATAGAAGGGTGCATGCCTATCCCACAGCCGCCAGGATTATAATAGTAGTGTGCAACCCTATCCCACAGCCGCCAGGATTATAATAGAAGTGTGCATCCCTATCCCACAGCCGCCAGGATTATAATAGCAGGGTGCATCCCTATCCCACAGCCGCCACGATTATAAAAGAAGGGTGCATCCCTATCCCACAGCCGCCAGGATTATAACAGAAAGGTGCATCCCTATCCCACAGCCGCCAGGATTATAATAGAAGGGTGCATCCCTATCCCACAACCGCCAGGATCATAATAGACGGGTGCATCCCTATCCCACAGCCGCCAGGATTATAATAGAAGGGTGCATCCCTATCCCACAGCCGCCAGGATTATAATAGAAGGGTGCATCCCTACCCCACAGCCGCCAGGATTATAATAGAAGGGTGCATCCCTATCCCCCAGCGCCCAGGATTATAATAGAAGGGTGCATCCCTATCCCACAGCCGCCAGGATTATAATAGAAGGGTGCATCCCTATCCCACAGCGCCCAGGATTATAATAGAAGGGTGAACCCCTATCCCACAGCCGCCAGGATTATACTAGAAGGGTGCATCCCTATCCCACAACCGCCAGGATCAAATTGACGGGTGCATCCTTATCCCACAGCCCCCAGGATTATAATAGAAGGGTGCATCCCTATCCCACAGCCGCCAGGTTTATAATAGAAGGGTGCATCCCTATCCCACAGCCGCCAGGACTGTAATAGAAGGGTGCATCCCTGTCCGACAGCCGCCAGGATTATAATAGAAGGGTGCATCCCTATCTAACAGCCGCCAGGATTATAATAGTATAATAGAAGGGTGCATACCTATCCCACAGCCGCCAGGATTATAATAGAAGGGTGCATCCCTATCCCACAGCCGCCAGGATTATAAAAGAAGGGTGCATCCCTATCCCACAGCCGCCAGGATTATAATAGAAGGGTGCATCCCTATCCCACAGCCGCCAGGATTATAATAGAATTGTGCATCCCTATCCCACAGCCGCCAGGATTACAATAGAAGGGTGCATCCCTATCCCACAGCCGCCAGGATTATAACATAAGGGTGCATCCCTATGCCAAAGCCGCCAGGATTATAATAGAAGGGTGCATCCCAACCCACAGCCGCCAGGATTATTATAGAAGGGTGCATCCCTATCCCACAGCCGCCAGGATTATAATAGAAGGGTGCATCCCTATCCCACAGCCGCCAGGATTATAATAGAAGGGTGCATCCCTATCCCACAGCCGCCAGGATTATAATAGAAGGGTGCATCCATATTCCACAGCCGCCAGGTTTATAATAGAAGGATGCATCCCTATCCCACAGCCGTCAGGATTATAACAGAAGGATGCATTCCTATCCCACAGCCACCAGGGTTATAATAGAAGGTTGCATCCATATTCCACAGCCGCCAGGATTATAATAGAAGGGTGCAGCCCTATCCCACAGCCGCCAGGATTATAATAGAAGGGTGCATCCCGATCCCACAGCCGCCAGGATTATAATAGAAGGGTGCATCCCTATCCCACAGCCGCCAGGATAATAATAAAAGGATGCATCCATATTCCACATCCGCCAGGATTATAATAGAAGGGTGCATCCCTATCCCACAGCCGCCATGGTTATAATAGAAGGGTGCAACCCTATCCCACAGCCGCCAGAGTTATAATAGAATGGGGCTTCTATATCCCACAGCCGCCAGGATTATAATAGAATGGTGCATCCCTATCCCACAGCCGCCAGGATTATAATGGAAGGGTGCATCCCTATCCCACAGCCGCCAGGATTATAATAGAAAGGTGCATCCCTATTCCACAGCCGCCAGGATTATAATAGAAGGGTGCATCCCTATCCCACAACCGCCAGGATCATAATAGACGGGTGCATCCCTATCCCACAGCCCCCATGATTATAATAGAAGGGTGCATCCCTATCCCACAGCCCCCATGATTATAATAGAAGGGTGCATCCCTATCCCACAGCCGCCAGGATTATAATAGAAGGGTGCATCCCTATCCCACAGCCCCCATGATTATAATAGAAGGGTGCATCCCTATCCCACAGCCGCCAGGATTATAATAGAAGAGTGCATCCCTATCCCACAGCCGCCAGTATTATAAGAGAAGGGTGCATCCCTATCCCACAGCCGCCAGGGTTATAATAGAAGGGTGCATCCCTATCCCACAACCGCCAGGATCATAATAGACGGGTGCATCCCTATCCCACAGCCCCCAGGATTATAATAGAAGGGTGCATCCCTATCCCACAGCCGCCAGGATTATAATAGAAGGGTGCATCCCTATCCCACAGCCGCCAGTATTATAAGAGACGGGTGCATCCCTATCCCACAACCGCCAGGATCATAATAGACGGGTGCATCCCTATCCCACAGCCGCCAGGATTCTAATAGAAGGGTGCATCCCTATCCCATAGCGCCCAGCATTATAATAGAAGGGTGCACCCCTATCCCACAGCCGCCAGGATTATAATAGAAGTGTGCATCCCTATCCCACAGCCGCCAGGATTATAATAGAAGGGTGCATGCCTATCCCACAACCGCCAGGATCATAATAGACGGGTGCATCCCTATCCCACAGCCCCCAGGATTATAATAGAAGGGTGCATCCCTATCCCACAGCCGCAAGGATTATAATAGAAGGGTGCATCCCTATCCCACAGCCGCCAGTATTATAAGAGAAGGGTGCATCCCTATCCCAAAGCCGCCAGGATTATAATAGAAGGGTGCATCCCTATCCCACAGCCCCCAGGATTATAATAGAAGGGTGCATCCCTATCCCACAGCCGCCAGGATTATAATAGCAGGGTGCATCCCTATCCTACAACCGCCAGGATCATTATAGACGGGTGCATCCCTATCCCACAGCCCCCAGGATTATAATAGAAGGGTGCGTCCCTATCCCACAGCCGCCAGGATTATAATAGAAGGGTGCATCCCTATCCCACAGCCGCCAAGGTTATAATAGAAGGGTGCATCCCTATCCCCCAGCCGCAAGGATTATAATAGAAGGGTGCATCCCTATCCCACAGCCGCCAGGATTATAATACAAGGGTGCATCCATATCCCACAGCCGCCAGGATTATAATAGAAGGGTGCATCCCTATCCCATAGCCGCCAGGGTTAAAATAGAAGGGTGCATTCCTATCCCACAGCCGCCAGGATTATAATAGAAGGGTGCATCACTATCCCACAGCCGCCAGGACTATAATAGAAGGGTGCATCCCTGTCCCACAGCCGCCAGGATTATAATAGAAGGCTGCATCCCTATCTAACAGCCGCCAGGATTATAATAGCATAATAGAAGGGTGCATGCCTATCCCACAGCCGCCAGGATTATAATAGAAGTGTGCAACCCTATCCCACAGGCGCCAGGATTATAATAGAAGTGTGGATCCCTATCCCACAGCCGCCAGGATTATAACAGAAAGGTGCATCCCTATCCCACAGCCGCCAGGATTATAATAGTAGGGTGCATCCCTATCCCAAAACCGCCAGGATCATAATAGACGGGTGCATCCCTATCCCACAGACCCCAGGATTATAATAGAAGGGTGCATACCTATCCCACAGCCGCCAGGATTATAATAGAAGGGTGCATCCCTATCCAACAGCCGCCAGTATTATAAGAGAAGGGTGCATCCCTATCCCAAAGCCGCCAGGGTTATAATAGAAGGGTGCATCCCTATCCCACAACCGCCAGGATCATAATAGACGGGTGCTTCCCTATCCCACAGCCCCCAGGATTATAATAGAAGGGTGCATCCCTATCCCACGGCAGCCAGGATTATAATAGAAGGGTGCATCCCTATCCCACAGCCGCCAGTATTATAAGAGAAGGCTGCATCCCTATCCCACAGCCGCCAGGATTATAATAGGAGGGTGCATCCCTATCCCACAGCCGCCAGGATTATAATAGAAGGGTGCATCCCTATCCCACAGCCGCCAGGATTATAATAGAAGGGTGCATCCCTATCCCCCAGCGCCCAGGATTATAATAGAAGGGTGCATCCCTATCCCACAGCCGCCAGGATTATAATAGAATGGTGCATCCCTATCCCACAGCGCCCAGGATTATAATAGAAGGGTGCACCCCTATCCCACAGCCGCCAGGATTATAATAGAAGGGTGCATCCCTATCCCACAACCGCCAGGATTATAATAGACGGGTGCATCCCTATCCCACAGCCCCCAGGATTATAATAGAAGGGTCCACCCTATCCCACAGCCGCCAGGATTATAATAGAAGGGTGCATCCCTATCCCACAGCCGCCAGGGTTATAATAGAAGGGTGCATCCCTATCCCACAGCCGCCAGGATTATAATAGAAGGGTGCATCCCTATCCCACAGCCGCCAGGATTATAATAGAAGGGTGCATCCCGATCCCACAGCCGCCATGATTATAATAGAAGGGTGCATCCCTATCCCACAGCCGCCAGGATTATAATAGAAGGGTGCATCCCTATCCCACAGCCGCCAGGATTATAATAGAAGGGTGCATCCCTGTCCCACAGCCGCCAGGATTATAATAGAAGTGTGCATCCCTATCCCACAACCGCCAGGATCATAATAGACGGGTGCATCCCTATCCCACAGCCACCAGGATTATAATAGAAGGGTGCATCCCTATCCCACAGCCGCAAGGATTATAATAGAAGGGTGCATCCCTATCCCACAGCCGCCAGTATTATAAGAGAAGGGTGCATCCCTATCCCACAGCCGCCAGGATTATAATAGAAGGGTGCATCCCTATCCCACAGCCTCCAGTATTATAAGAGAAGGGTGCATCCCTATCCCACAGCCGCCAGTATTATAAGAGAAGGGTGCATCCCTATCCCACAGCCCCCAGGATTATAATAGAAGGGTGCGCCCCTATCCCACAGCCGCCAGGATTATAATAGAAGGGTGCATCCCTATCCCACAGCCGCCAAGGTTATAATAGAAGGGTGCATCCCTATCCCACAGCCGCAAGGATTATAAGAGAAGGGTGCATCCCTATCCCACAGCCGCCAGGATTATAATACAAGGGTGCATCCATATCCCACAGCCGCCAGGATTATAATAGAAGGGTGCATCCCTATCCCACAGCCGCCAGGGTTATAATAGAAGGGTGCATCCCTCTCGCACAGCCGCCAGGATTATAATCGATGGGTGCATCCCTATCCCACAGCCGCCAGTGTTATAATAGAAGGGTGCATCCCTATCCCACAGCCACCAGCAGTATCGGACACAAGCCAAGACAACATCAGAGAAGATTAAATGAGTTCACATTTTGCACTTAAAATGCAACCACCAAATCAGGACAATCAACGAGAGAGATCACAGCGTCACGTTTCCACTCCCTGAAGGAGATAACGATGACAATCATAGGGAAGAGGGATTGACGTCATGGATTACAGAATAGTCGCAGGTCCGTCCACAGAATGAAAACGTCTTCCTTGTTTAGCGAAAAGGCAAATGTAAAGTATAAAGTAGAATCAACTCTTCAGGATCACTCAATGATTCCAATCAATGAAGATTTAAGCAAGAGACACCATTACTTCCACCGTCTCACCTCAACAACACACAAGCTGTCGGGAACCGAGGCGCCGGTCCGGGGGAATACCTGTGCCACCTCAGTCACCTACAACTCCAAACGACAAACATCGAGAAGGGGGAAATCCAGGAGCAGTGGCCAGTGGTCCCAAGCATCACTGACATTGAAAAGACAATATGGCGTGCATCATCAAATCTGATGCACCCAGCATGTAAGTCAAACATCCCAACGCATGGCCACCAATGTTCAAACATACTGAGGCCAAACATACTCCAACATACTTGGAGTATAGTGTTCAATTCTGGTCGCCACACTACCAAAAGGATGTGGCGGCTTTAGAGAGGGTGCGGAAGCTGTTTCTGAGGATGTACCATTCAAAACCGAGAGTATCTGTAAAGGGAACATGTTGCATTGCAGCCATCATGCACCACGGCGAGAACCCACAAAGCAGATTCTGTCCCAATACAAACAGGGCCAGACTCCATCGAAAAAACACTCAGTAGAAACTGTACCATTAGAAAGAGGACCCCATATCATTGAGAACCCACTCAGCAAATACTGTACCAATAGAAACAGGGCCCCACCTCATCGAGCCCCCACTCAGCAGAAACTGCACCAATACAACGAGGACCCCGCCCCATTGAGAACCCACGCAGCAGAAACTGTACCAATACAAACAGGGCATCACCCCATCAGCAACACACTCAGCAGAAACGGTACCAATACAAACAGGGCCCCACCCCAACGAGAACCACACAGCTGAAACTGCATTAATGCACAAAGGTCCCCACCCCATCGGGAACCCACTCAGCAGAAACTGTACCAATACAGACTGGTCCCCTCCCCATCGAGAGCCCACTCATCAGAAACTGTACCAATACAAACAGGACCCCACCCCATCGAGAACCCACTCATCAGAAACTGCACCAATACAAACAGGACCCCACCCCATCGAGAACCCACTTATCAGAAACTGTATCAATACAAAGAGGACCCCACCCCATCGAGAACCCACTCATCAGAAACTATACCAATACAAACAGGGCCCCATCCCATCGAGAACATACTCATCAGAAACTGTATCAATACAAACAGGGCCCCACCCCATCGAGAACCCACTCAGCAGAAACTGTACAATTACAAACAGGACCCCACCCCATCGAGAAAACACTCATCAGAAACTGTACCAATACAAACAGGGCCCCACCCCATCGAGAAACCACTCATCAGAAACTGTACCAATACAAACAGGACCTCACCCCATCGAGAACCCACTCATTAGAAACTGTACCAATACAAACAGGGCCCCATCCCATCGAGAACCCACTCATCAGAAACTGTATCAATACAAACAGGACCCCACCCCACCGAGAACCCACTCATCAGAAACTATACCAATACAAACAGGACCCCACCCCATCGAGAACACACTCATCAGAAACTGTACCAATACAAACAGAACCCCAGCTCATCGAGAACCCACTCATCAGAAACTGTACCAATACAAACAGGGCCCCACCCCATCGAGAACCCGCTCATCAGAAACTGTACTAATACAAACAGGATCCCACCCCATCGAGAACCCGCTCATCAGAAACTGTACCAATACAAACAGGGCCCCACCCCTTCGGGAACCCACTCATCAGAAACTGTCCCAATACAAACAGGGCCCCGTCCATCCAGAACCCACTCATCAGCAACTGTCCCAATACAAACAGGGTCCCATCCATCGAGAACCCACTCATCAGAAACTGTCCAAATACAAACAGGACTAAACCCTATCGAGAACCCACTCGTCACAAACTGTACCAATACTAACAGGGCCCCACCTCATCGAGAACCCACTCATCAGAAACGGTATCAATACAAACAGGACCCCACCCCATCGAGAACCCACTGATAAGAAATTGTACCAATACAAACAGGACCTCACCCCATCGAGAACCCACTGATCAGAAACTGTACCAATACAAACAGGGCCCCACCCCATCGACAACCCACTCAGCGGAAACTGTACCAATACAAACAGGGGCCCACCCCATCGAGAACCCTCTCAGCAGAAACTGTACCAATACAAAGAGGGCCCCAACCCATCGAGAACCCACTCTTCAGAAACTGTACCAATACAAACAGGGCCCCACCCCATCCAGAACACACTCATCAGAAACTGTACCAATTCAACATGGCCCCACCCCATCGAGAAACCACTGATCAGAAATTGTATCAATACAATTATGACCACACCCCATCGAGAAACCTCTCAGCAGAAACAGTACCAATACAAACAGGGCCCCACCCCAGCGAGAACACTCTCAGCAGAAACTGTACCAATACAAACAGGGCACCACCCCAGCGAGAACACTCTCAGCAGAAACTGTACCAATACAAACAGGGCCCCACCCCATCGAGAACCCGCTCATCAGAAACTGTACCAATACAAACAGGGCCCCACCCCATTGTGAACCCACTCAGCAGAAACTGTACCAATGCAAACAGGGCCCCACGCCTTCGGACACCCGCTCAGCAGAACCTGTACCAATACAAACAGGGCCACGCCCCATCGAGAACCCTCTCAGCAGAAACAGTACCAATACAAAGAGGACCCCACTCCATCGAGAACAGACTCATCAGAAACTGTACCAATAGAAACAGGGGCCCTCCCCATCGAGAACACACTCATCAGAAACTGTACCAATAGAAACAGGGGCCCACCCCATCGAGAACACACTCATCAGAAACTGTATCAATACAAATAGGGCCCCACCCCAGCGAGAACCCGCTCAGCAGAAACTGTACCAATACAAACAGGGCCCCACCCCAGCGAGAACACTCTCAGCAGAAACAGTACCAATACAAAGAGGACCCCACTCCATCCGGAACCCACTCAGCAGAAACTGTTCCAATACAGAGAGGGCCCCAGCCCAGCCGATTCCAACTTCATGGAACAAAGAGGATTGACACACTTTATCCAGGTTATCTCTTGCAAATACACCAATCAACAGGTTCCTGGGACAGTACGAGCCGTGTAAGCGAAGAAAGCCAAATACGAAATGTGGAACAGGATGAAATGACGGATTAGAAGATGAGCAAAATACAGCCGTCATGCGCACAGATCACATGACCCCATGACATTTTTAAATATCCCTGCACATTCAGTAATCTTCCAGGCATCACATTTTTCAGCCCTCTCCCTCTCCATTAGGCTTCATTCTTCTCCCTGATCCAATCCTGTATTTCCCTTGCCATCCAGCGTTCTCAGTGCATCTGGTCACACCCTTCACCTCTCCCTTCACATTTGCTGTGCAAATAACTCCCACTGCTCAGATGTGCATTTTCCGACAAGTCGTTCCTGCAATCCAATTTGGCCATCTCCCGTTTTCCCTAATTAATCGTTATTTCCACAATTCAGGACCTTTATTTCTGTAACATCTTTATCTTTTTCCGAACTGCCTGATATCTAACTGAGTTATGGTAACTGTCACAAAAATATTCCTCAGTGACGTTTTTGCCACCTGCGCGGCTTCATTCCTTAAGACTCAGTCAAGTCCTGCCTCCTCGACTGTAGGATGTTGCACTTTCTGGTTCCAAAAGCCCTCCTGAATGCACTTTACGAATTCTGCCTCATCTAAGATTTTCAAACTCTGAATATCCCAATTAATATTTGGGAAGTTCCAATCACCTACCATTATTACACTATTGTATTTACTCTTCTCTGAGATTTGCCTCCAAATCTGCGCTTCGATCTCTCCCTGACTGTTTGGAGATGGACACACCCAGAAAGGCGATTACCGTCTTTTTGTTTTCATGTTTCACCCATACCACCTAATTTGAGGGGCCTGCTAAGACATCATCCGACCTCACTGCGATAATTCATTCGTTGATCAATGTTGCAACACCAGATCTTCTACTATGCCTCCCCCTACACCGGTCTAACCAGAAGATGCTATACCCGCAATAGTGAGCTGCCAGTCCGACTTCTCCCTTAACCCGAGTCTGGATTCTCAGATTTTGAGACCATGTGTCGACGCCGGCGTGGAAACAGCGGTGTTTTACAACAGCAAAAATGGCGCAACAGCTGCACCGATTCAGCAACTCTAAATGGGCTAGCAGCATCGCCACGTGGAACACAATCAATTCCATACAAAACTATGCCGGAGTCGCAGGGTGCGTCACTTAAACAATCCCCCCCTCCCCCCCCCCACACACACACACACACACCGTCCCATCAACAAGGTGGCTGGAAGGAGAGCAGCGCTATGGTTCAGGGCCGCTGAGCTGGACACCCTCATGGACGCCGCGGAGGAGAGGCAGGTGACCCTGTGCCCTAGCCCGGGAGAAAGGCCGCCAGGCCCCGCTGTTCGCCGTACCTGGGCGCAGGTGGCAGTCGCCATCAGTGCCGTGGACAAAGTCACCCGGACTGGCATCCAGTGGAGGAAGAAAAGTCACGGCCTCCTCAGGGTGGCCAGGTAGAGAAGGCAGCGCCTTGCACTGCGCACCAACCCCGACCACCCACACACCCGTAAACCGACCACTCCATCCCGGGCGACAACCGAACAAAGACACTGCCCCACATGCCAGTAACCGTGCCAGCCGTCATATCCGGGTGTCTTGGTCACTGAGGCCACCATCTACCCTGCTCCTGGGCTGCATACGTCGGACCGTCAAACCATTTTTCTTTTTGTGACCCACCCCCACACCCGGGGGGGGGGGACCACAAGACGTGCGGCCCCTCACTGTGCCAGGGCAGACTTACCACGCAAGAGCAGAGGGATCTGGACATTGTCAGTAGCCCGGCGGAAAGGGAGGTCACTGAGGCAGAGTTCGGCGGCGGGCGAGGAAGTGGGACTCCGCTCATTTGCATATCCCCAAGTTAATGTGTGGATGCACAACCCCCTCACCGCACCACACCCTCACAGTCCCCCCCACACCCTCGCACACACTAGACCCCCTTCACCCCCCAACCCAACACCCCCGCCTTCCAACACCACCCCACCCCAACCACCAACTTTCTTCACGCCACACCCCCTCCCATCCCCATCACGTCCACCCCCACGGACCCCCGACCCGCTGTCTAATCAAAATGTCGTCTTGTGTCTTACAATGCCTGCCGGAGATGGTGCTGGTGCATCCGGTGCCCCCGCTCCCAGCCCGTGCCAGAGCCAGTGCCGCCAGAGCGCTGACAGAGAGAGCAGGCTGAACACCAGCACCCCCGTCCGAGACTCAGAACTTCCCAGAGCTCGGGTCGGAGGAGGACACGGAATTTTCGTCATACCTGCCCGCTACACCCTCCAGCATCACAGAGACTATCACCTCACATGGTGAAGGGGCTCCTGGGACACTATCTGGTGCGCACCAAACATCACATTTGGTAGAGTAGGTGGAGGTAGGAGCGGCCGAGGGGTAGGAAGGTTGAAGGGCAAGCAAGTCCCAGGAAGCATTTGCTGTTCAGACGGGTGCCAGGTTCTCGAGTATCCTGACCCAGCCACGGTGCAGGTGCAGTTAGAGACACAGGGACTAGAGGAGGGCATGACGGCGGGCATACAGCACCTGCAGGCGAAGGTGGATGAGTCGATCTGTGTGCAGGAGTAGGGCATTGTGCCGATCATGTGTGCGACACAGGCTGGAACCGCACGGGTGGTGTCCCCGGTGGGAGCATTGGGGGCGATGGTTTCGGCCATGCGCATTCTGTGCAGGTGGTGGCCGAGGCCAGGGACGGGCTGCCCTCTCTCAGGTGCCACAGGCATCTGGACAGTGTAGCGGGGCACCTCAGCGTGGCCCAGTCCGTGAACTTCAGATCGTAGCTGGGAACGTCGGCAGCATTGCTCATACGCTGGCCGGTGTGGCACAGACACTGGGCGAGGTGGTCTTTCCCAGGTGGAGGTGTCCCAGTCCCAGCGGGATGTGTCACAGTGCCAGAGGGAGGTGGCCCAGACACAGAGGGAGGTGGCCCAGACACAGCGGGAGGTGGCCAAGACACAGAGGGAGGTGGCCCAGACACAGAGTGAGGTGGCCCAGACACAGAGGGAGGTGGCCCTGACACAGCGGGAGGTGGCCCAGACACAGCGGGAGGTGGCCCAGGCACAGAGTGAGGTGGCCCAGACACAGCAAGAGGTGGCCCAGACACAGAGTGAGGTGGCCCAGACACAGCGGGAGGTGGCCCAGACACAGAGTGAGGTGGCCCAGACACAGAATGAGGTGGACCAGACACAGAGGGAGGTGGCCCAGACACAGCGGGAGGTGGCCCAGACACAGCGGGAGGTGGCCCAGACACAGAGTGAGGTGGCCCAGACACAGCGGGAGGTGGCCCAGACACAGCGGGAGGTGGCCCAGACACAGAGTGAGGTGGCCCAGACACAGAGGGAGGTGGCCCAGACACAGCGGGAGGTGGCCCAGACACAGAGTGAGGTGGCCCAGACACAGAGGGAGATGGCCCAGACCCAGAGGGAGGTGGCCCAGACACAGCGGGAGGTGGCCCAGACACAGCGGGAGGTGGCTCAGACCCAGAGGGAGATGGCCCAGACACAGCGGGAGGTGGCCCAGACCCAGAGGGAGATGGCCCAGACACAGAGTGAGGTGGCCCAGACCCAGAGGGAGGTGGCTCAGACACAGAGGGAGATGGCCCAGACCCAGAGGGAGGTGGCCCAGACCCAGTGGGATGTGTCACAGTGCCAGAGGGAGGTTGCCCAGACACAGAGGGAGATGGCCCAGACCCAGAGGGAGGTGGCCCAGACCCAGAGGGATGTGTCACAGTGCCAGAGGGAGGTTGCCCAGACACAGAGGGAGATGGCCCAGACCCAGAGGGAGGTGGCCCAGACATAGAGGGCGGTGGCCCAGACACAGAGGGAGATGGCCCAGACACAGAGGGAGATGGCCCAGACCCAAAGGGAGCTGGCCCAGACGCAGCGGGAGGTTGCCCAGACACAGAGGGAGATGGCCCAGACCCAGAGGGAGGTGACCCAGACGCAGAGTGAGGTGGCCCAGACCCAGAGGGAGGTGGCCCAGACACAGAGGGAGATGGCCCTGACACAGAGGGAGGTGGCCCAGACACAGAGGGAGATGGCCCAGACCCAGAGGGAGGTGGCCCAGACCCAGAGGGAGATGGCCCAGACCCACAGGGAGGTGGCCCAGATGCAGAGTGAGGTGGCTCAGACACAGAGTGAGGTGGCCGAGACATTGTCTGATGTGGCACAGACCCACAGGGTGGTGATACCGTCGCAGCGTGATATGCTGGAGCCCCAGACGGTGATAGTCCTCTCCTTGTGCTCCATGGCCGTGAGCGTACAGACACTGGCCGAGACCAGAGCGGGCCTCAGGTCTGGCAGTGCCAGGTGGCGGGGAGACCTCAGGGAATTGCTGCGCTCATACCCCGTCCGATGGAGTAGCCGTGGTCCATCGGGCACCCCGAGAGAGGATGTGGTGATGGGGCCCGCACCAGTGACTCCCGCAGGGGAGGTGCCAGAACACCGCGGCATTTCGGGCTGCCGCTCCTGTTCCTGGTGCATCTGGTGGGCAGTGGGCAGAGCAGGACGGCACCACGCACACGGACACCCGAGCACCGGACAGGCCCATTTAGGCCGCGTCACCTCAGGCTCTTGTCACAGGGCAGGTGTTACAGCCGCGCGCCTCCACTCCTGCTATATCGTCTGGGAAACCAGCTAGGCGTAGCGTGAGGGCCCGTCAGGCTAGAAAAGTTAGACACCAGTTACGTTGGCATGGGCGCAGGGTAGAGTTCAGTCATGGGGCAAGGGCACAGATTCTATATATTTCTTCACAATAAACACCTGTTAACATTGCTAATTCATGTCTCGGTGTTCTGTCCGAAGGGAGTGGCGGTGGGCTGGTACGGGCAGGCCCAGGCAATGGTGGGCGGAACCGTTGAAGACCCTGTTGGAGGACCATGCTTCCCACCCACACTCCTTCCAACCCCGCCCCCTGCCCCGACCGTCTCCAGCACTCCCACTCCAGGGATTCGACGGGACCGTGGACTGGCTAGCCCGCATGCAGGGATCACCCAGGTGGAAGGTGGAACTGTTGTCACGTGACAGACATTGTCATACGATGCGGAGCGCAAGCTCATCTCAGAGCGGGTTGTCATCATCCTCCATCCCATGGAGCAGACACGCTGTCACTGCCAACCCAGTGCCCCCGGCTCGGACCGCCGCAGGTATTTATAACGGAGGAGTTTTCAACTGGATGGTTTGGAGTTGTGGAAAGTGGGGGTGGGGGAGGGGTGGAGGGTGGGGAGCGGAGTAGGTCTGGAATGTGGAGTCCATTACGCTTGGCCTGTAACCTCCCGCCACTCCATCCCTCCTAGTCGCTGCACTTGGAGCCCATCAGAGCGTCCCGTTCACGTTGGCCCTGGTGATAATGTCGCGCAGCCTCCCCGCCTGCCTGAGCCCCATGTCCATCGCATCGGCCTCCTCCTCCGCATTCTCCTCCTCATTCGAGACCTGATCTTCCTCCTCATCCTCATCATTGCCTCGCTGTTGTGCTATATAGTGGACGATGCAGCAGGCCACCGCGATGCGGACAACTATTTCGTCATCATACTGCAGGACCCCTCCAGACGGTCCAACCACCTGAAGCACATCTTCCGGAGGCTGGAGCACCGCTTGAACACACTCCTGGCCGCTGTATGGGCGGAGTTGTAGCGGATCTCCGCGTCGGTCTGTGGCCTCCGGATAGGTGTCATCTGGTACCGATGCCCATGATTTGCCCAGGAGCCAACCGCCCAGCCGGGGAGGGGTGCCCACCGGACACGTTAGGAATCAGCGAGTGTGCCAGGATGAAGGAGTCCTGCACACTGGATAAAAGCAAATTACTGCGGATGATAGAATTTGAAACGGAAGAGAAAATGCTGGAAAATCTCAGCATGCGTGGCAGCATCTGTACGCCTCTCCCTACAGATGCTGCTGGACCTGCTGAGATTTTCCAGCATTTTCCATTTCGAGTCCTGCTCACTGCCCGAATATCGGGTGTAGAGGTGTACGGTGTGCAGCTGATGGATACAGACACCTGGAGGTCCTTTGAGTGGTCCCCCCTTCGGTTAATGTACAGCAGCCTTTTATCCGCAGGTGCCATGGAGGGACATGCATCCCGCCTTTCGCCCACTGGCTCGGGCCTTTCCCAGCGATGGCAGCGAGCCCCATCTGCCTGGGCATCCTTGTGGGTACGGTCCATATGGAACTGGATGTTTTGAGGTGCCTTGAGATATAGGGCGTCCGTGACGGTGCGGGCGCATCTGTACACACAGATCTGTGAGATCCCAGCCCGGTCCCCACTCTTCGAGTGGAAGGACCCCGACACGTAATTGTTCAGTGCGACCGTCACCTTGACGGTCCCCGGGAGTGGGTGTCCTCCCTCATACCCCCGAGGTGCCAGGTATGCCATCGTCGGGCAGATGTGTCGCACTGTCTCTCTGCTCATCCGGAGTCTCCGACGGCATGCCGGATCTGCCAGGTGGTGCCGGTAGATACGAGGCGTCTTGCACCACCTCAATGGCACCTCCTTCTCCTAGGCCCGTTGGACGGCAGGCCCTCCACCCTCTCCGGCCGCCACCTGCCTATCTGTAGCCCGTTTCACTGTTGGCCGTTCGCTGCTGCACGCTCCGCTCCTGCAGCTCCCCCTCCACTCGAACAGGCTCCCGTTCTCGCGGTCACAGGGCATCAGAGAGCTGCGACCACCACCACGGCTGCGAGCATTGCTGGTTGAACGCCAAACGCCATTGTCTGCAAGGGGTGGAAGACCAACATGTTAGCATGACGCATAATGCTGTGCCCAACGAGGTTCCATGGACTACAAGATGGCCCCGGTTAGCACTGCGGGCCCAGGCCATAAGACCATAAGACCATCAGACATAGGAGCGGAAGTAAGGCCATTCGGTCCATCGAGTCCACTCCGCCATTCAATCATGGCTGATTTCAACTCCATTTACCCGCTCGCTCTCGATAGCCCTTAATTCCTCGAGAAATCAAGAATTTATCAACTTCTGTCTTCAAGACACTCAACGTCCCGGCCTCCACCGCCCTCTGTGGCAATGAATTCCAAAGACCCACCACTCTCTGGCTGAAGAAATTTCTCCTCATCTCTGTTCTAAAGTGACTCCCTTTTATTCTAAGGCTGTGCCCCTGGGTCCTAGTCTCCCCTGCTAATGGAAACAACTTCCCTACATCCACCCTATCTCAGCCATTCATTATCTTGTAAGTTTCTATTAGATCTCCCCTCAACCTCCTAAACTCCAATGAATATAATCCCAGGATCCTCAGACGTTCATCGTATGTTAGGCCTACCATTCCTGGGATCATCCGTGTAAATCTCCGCTGGACCCGCTCCAGTGCCAGTATGTCCTTCCTGAGGTGTGGGGCCCATAATTGCTCACAGTATTCTAAATGGGGCCTAACTAATGCTTTATAAAGCTTCAGAAGTACATCCCTGCTTTTATATTCCAAGCCTCTTGAGATGAATGACAACGACAACGACAATGACAAGGCAAAGCATGTCCCACATGCAGCCCCGCATCAATGCCCCGTCGGTATCCGGAACCGTCACTGCCCCCAGTCCTGGCGCCCGTTGCTGCTGCCCGGCGTACCATTGGTTGGGACTGCCGTCCCTGAGGGCTGCCATGGCTGTGACCCTGGGTGGTCCCGGTTAACTGGCGGCTGGTTGGGCGGGTTTTTTGTGTTGTGCGGGGTGGCGCTGTGGCGGAGAAACTTGCGAGGGTGCGCCCACCCATACATACGGTGTCACTGCGTCAAACCAGCGCCTACCGCCAGTTTGGTGTCGGAAGCTATGCTCCGCCCAATCTTGTTGCCAGGTTTCGGCGAAGGCTAACTAAGAATCCCGCCCCAGATGTTGATGCCCCGACCCACCACCCTCACCCCGGTGCCAGATGCCCCATCATCTGGCTGATATTTTGCACTTGCCCCTTGCTCAGCCGGAGTCTACTACGGCATGCCCGGTCCAGCAGGTCCTTTACTGACCGGCACTGTGGTACACATGTAGCCTGATGCCGTGCCTCCTACCCTACTCCTCCTCGGCCTCTTGGGCGGCCGGTTCTCCATCCTCACCGGCTGGCTCCTGTTCTTCTGCGGCTAGATCCTATTCTGTATGGTCCGTCTCCAGCAGCTCCTGTCCGAGCCTCAGTGCATCCTCCTGGGCTGCGGCGGCCAGGATGGAGGCGACCGTGCAAGCTTGCATTCCCAAGTCCGTTATCTGCAGGGGGTGTAAGGCACACCGGTTAACATGGTGCATACACTCCGCCCAACCACGTCCACCGGGCTACACGGTGGTCGCGGCTTTCTCTGCAGCTCCTTTCCCCGCATCTGCCTCCCTCCCCCATCCCCATGCACCAGCCGCTCCCTCTGGCGCGCAGTCCTCAATCCCCCTCGCTCTGACGGTGCCCAGTCACAGTGCCGGCCTCTTGCCCCAACACCTTTCCCAGTGCCAGGGATCACATTGACTGGCACTACATCTGACAGACCTACATTCAGGTGCCCTCATATATGGGCACCGGTGCCCATGGATCTTGGGTAGGTCGTGTGCTGCCCACATCCACGATGTGTGGCTGGCAGTTGGGAGAGGGAATGTTGGCACGGTGAGCGCTGGGGTGCTGGGCAGCGGTGGTGCGTATTACGCTGAGGTGCAAGGTTGAAGACTGCAGTGCCGGAGTGCCCCCCCCCCCCCAGCGAGCCATGCCAGTGCCACTCCACCCAAGCCAGCCCTAGAAGTGTCCTTCCCGCTAGGCAGCCCTGTCATTAACCCCCCCCCCCCCACCGCCACATCTAGCCTAGACATTTCCCCGCCCCAGCCAGCCCTGATATTTCCCCGGCGCCATTCATCCCTGCCAGTGCCTCACCCATTGTGTGCGCTGCGAGTGCACTCCCCTGCCAACTTTGCCAGTGACCCCGTCAGCCCCGCCAGTGGCCTTCCTCACACCAGCCATTGCCCCCACAGCCAATCCTCCCGTGACCTCCCTTCCAGCCCTACAGGTGACCCCCCCCCCCGCCCACAGTGAGCCCTGCCTGTACCACTGTACCCAGCCAGCCATGCAAGGCACCCCCCTCCTAGACAGCTCTACCAGTCCCCCAAAGCCAGCCCTGTCATTGACGCCTCAGCCAACCCATGGTCGTGACTCTGCAGGTCAGTCCTATCAGTTTGATTGGCTGAATGTTTTCCACAGGTAGTATGTCGAATTCCCTGATTGGCTCTCTGGGCTGCGAGTCAGAGGTTCGTTCTCCTGGTTAGCTTCAGGTTGTTTGCAGGCAGTACGCGCGTCGTCTGACTAGCTGAAGCTATTTCTGGCTTGCTGGCGGAGCATGGCCGGGCTGGCTGTTGCGGCGCGCTGGCAGGAGGACACTGGCACGGCTGGTTGTGGGGGGAAGGGCGGGAAGGGTTGGCTGAGGGGCTGTTGGTCAGCGGCTGCAGCTCCTTATTGGCGGAGCGGCTGTCAGACAGCTGCTTGAGCTTCTGACTGTCTCAGGGGCTGTTAGTCTGTTTTATTTATTGATTAATTTAATAAATGATGTAACCGGATATTTGACCGCAATTCTCATCTGCTCCCTGAATCGGGACTGAGTCACTACATAAATAAATGTATTTGTACAGCAATTTAAATCCAGTAGCATGAATCCAACTGTTTGTAAATTGTATTGAGGAACAGTGAGGTGAATAAAATCTGCTAAATCTAAATAGAAAAATTTAATAACGGACACAGTCCAGAGGAGGATGAAAGTTCCGGAGATGCTGAAGAGTAAAATCATTGACTTCCTTCTGCTCTCCATCTCTGGGTCGGTGCGATTGTCTCCCTGACTCTGAGCCCTCAGTGTCTTCCGGACTCGACTGGTGAGCAAAATGTGTCTGACTGTCAGAGCGTTGATCAACAGGATTGAGAAGAATGGTATCAACGGGGTTAAAACCTGATCAAACCAGGAAAAAGCAACCCATCTGGGGTCAGTCCAATAGCTGCTCTTTATCCAACACTCCCACTGGACATTGTTGATTATGTATCCAGGTTCATGCTTGAAGTACCAGGGGATGTTTTTTACACAGAGCAGGAGGCTAGCGGTTGACAGAACAACAGCTGCAGTTTTTCCGGTGCAATATATCGTTTTTAGTTTCTGGCAGCGAATGGCCACAAATCGATCAAAGGAGAACATGAGGGTGAACCAGACAGAACAGTCCGTGGCTGCAGACACCAGAACAATGTTAACACTACACACAGGGGTGAGGTCCAGGAAATTCAGGGGGAAATAGTAACCATTGATCCTGTTCAGTATGGTGTTATTGATTAGAAACAGTAGATCCGCCGTTGCCATGGCCACCAGGTAGCGGGTGGTGCAGGTAGAGAGGCCACACTTCCCCCGACACAGAATCGCAATTCCCAGTATATTAACTGTCAGATTGAGAAGGGAGAAAAGCAAGACAATTACTGCTGAATCATTCTCCGTGTCTGAACCGGGATTTCCGCATCAATAAAACGGGCAGTGGGAGGGTGGAGGTGTTGGTAGAGTAGTGGGTGCAGAGATTACCATTGCAGAGATTAAAATAGCAAATGTAACCCAAATCTTTGAGATGGTGGACGGGGAAAATTGTGAATTTCATCCATGTCATTTTGATGTCACTGTTGGGGAAATTTTCAGAACTCAGATGTTTGGGAGAGGTTACAATACCGATTCAGTCTGATTTAAAGGATTAACTCAGACCGGCCAGGTTTTCCAAACCGGATACAAACAAACCAGAAATTATCATCCCTCCTCACTCCAAGTCTTTGGACCACACTCCGGATTAGAGCTTACCCTGATCAGGATTACTGATGGAGTTGCAGACCACGCTTGGATTATTGGAATCCTCCAAGATCAATGGGAAAAGTAATGAGTGTAGGACGTTCCCAGGTCATAATCATGGGATGAATAGAGCCTGTCCAGCCTCCAGATCATTCCCAGAGCACACCCGTCCCAGGTTCAATCATTCGTAAGGCACCCTCTCCCAGGAATACTCCATTGTCATGTCCCGAAGATCCCAACATCATACCATCCCCAGGAAACATTCTCACCCGGTTAGGACACATTCCCCGACAAGGTTGTCTCAGCAATATTCCCTCTCCGGCATTGGACATTACCAAGGTTTCACTTGCCAGATAGACTCTCTCCAGATTCCGACACATTGCATTCGATTAAAAAGGTAGGCTATTCCAAAAACCAGGGCTAAAGATGGAGGAGAAAACTCCCAGTCTAAAGTGGCTGAGTTTAAATTTGAGCATTCAGGACTGTGCCGTGTCTAATTAGATGATGAGATGTTGCTCCACCGGCATGCTTTGGGCGTCAGTGGGTCCTTGCAGCAGGCCAAGGACAGATATGTGGGCATGAGAGCAAGGTGCTGAGACAAAATCCCGCTCAAAAGGAAGGCTAGGCTCATGCTTGGGGGCTGAGTGAAGGTGATCCGCAAAGCGGTCACACAGTCTGCATTTAGTCCCTTCAATATAGACGAGACGGTATTGGGAGCAGCGAACATAGTAGAACACATTGAAGGAAGCACAAGTGAAATGTTGCTCCACCAGAAAGGCTGCTGAAAGTCATTAGACGTGAGGATATAACTGGGCCAATGTTGCACCGTTTGTGATTGGAAGGAAAGGTGCCGTGAGAAGTGAAAGGGGTGTTGGGTGTGATGGAGAAATTGACAAGGGTGTCATGGAGGAAGTGGCACCTGAGGAATGCAGAAAATACGAGAAATGAATTGAACAAGATTGAGAGCCCTGCTTACCAAAGGAAGGTGGTGAAGGCAACACCGCTTATTGGAAAGGCAGATCTGGCAGAAGGGCGATTTCGAACATGGCATCATCAGAACAGAGGGGGACAGGCTGGAAAACTGAGAGAATGGGATTCAGTCCTTACAGGAAGCAGGATGTGAAGGTCTGTAAACGAGATCGCTGTGGATTCGATGGCTTGTTACGGATATAGGTGGTCAGTCTTCCGCTGGAATTGGAGACAGATAGGTCAAGGAAGGGAAGGGAAATGTCGGGGGTGGACTCTGTAAAGCTGCGAGAGGGATGGAAATTGGAAGCAAAATCGATTCATGTTTCCAATTCCAGACGGGAACGTGAAGTGTCACAGATACAGTCATCGTTGTCACAGAGATTGAGTTGTGTGAGGGGCCTAGTACAACAGGAACAAGGAGTGTTTACAGAATCAAAAAAATGACAATCGCCGCACATTTTATTTGCAAGAAGTCAGACAAGTTAAAGGAGAATTGATTGAGCGAAGGAATAGCAGAAGACCGTGGTCGGGATTGTCCCGGTTTCCGATTAAAGAAGAAGTATTTTTTTTCATAAACATTTTAACAGCAACAAAATCAACAATATAAATAATAAGAGAAATATATACATAGTGCAAATTCCGCCACCCTCTCCCGCAAGTCTCGCCATTACTTACCCCCCTATCCCAGACTAGCTTAGCCCCCTCCACCCCTTTCTGCTGACGATTAGTTCTCTGCGAGGAAGTCGACGAATGGTTGCCGCCTCCGGGCGAACCCCAGCTGAGACCTTCTTATGGTGAACTTAATTTTCTCCAGGCAGAGGAATCTTGCCATGTCTGAAAACCAGGTCTCCGTTTCAGGGGGCATTGAGGCCCTCCACGCCAACAATATACACCTCCGGGATACCAGGGAAACAAAGGCCTCCTGGATTCCCGGGCCCTGCTATACGCCCCAAATCGGCAACGCCGGACTCATTGCCACCCTCGTACTTAATACCGTGGACATGGTGCCGGCAATCACCTGCCAAAATCCCCTGTGTTTTGTACATGCCCAGAACATGTGGACATGGTTCACTGCCCCCCCCCCCCCTCGCGCCCCCCCCCCCCCCCCCCCCGCATACTTGTCCTCCACCACAAAGAATCTGCTCATCCGGGCCACTGTCATCTGAGCCCGGTGAACAACTACAAACTGGATCAGGCTGAGCCTGAAACATGTTGAGGTCGCATTGACCTTTCCTAACGCGTCCGCCCAACGACCCTCCTCCATCCCTCCCGCCCCCCCCCAGCTCCTCCTCCTACTTTCGCTTCAGCATTCCGGTATGCGTCTCTTTCGAACCCATAAGCACTTTATATATCACCGACACGCTCCCCTCTGCAGTCCATCCTCTGAGACCACCATGTCCTAAAACCCCTTAACGGCGGGAGTGGGAAGGTAGGTAGCTGCCTCCGCAAAAAGTCCTGTTTCTGCACAAATCGGAGATCATTCCCTCCAGCCAGTGCAAACTTCTCCTCCAGCGCCCTCATACTCGGGAAGCTGCCTTCCAAGAACAAGTCCCCCATCATCTCTATCCCCGCTCTCCACCAAATAAGGACCCCCCATCCGACCTCCCCGGGGCAAACCTATGATTGTCGCACATTGGGGACTACACCGATGGCCCATCTGCTCCCACATGCCTCATCCACTGTTCCCTCCGCCACCATCACCGGACTGGTGGAGTACCGCGCCGGCGAGAACGGTAGAGGTTCCGTTAGAAGTGCCCCTAAAGTTGTGTCTTCATTCGCAGCCGCCTCCATGCGGACCCACGCCCCCCCCCCCACCCCCACGAGCCACCAGGGCAGCACGGTAGCATTGCGGCTAGCACAATTGCTTCACAGCTCCAGAGTCGATTCGTGCTTGGGTCACTGCCTGTGCAGAGTCTGCACATCCTCCCCGTGTGTGCGTGGGTTTCCTCCGGGTGCTCCGTTTCCTCCCACAGTCGAAAGATGTGCAGGCTAGGAGGATTGGCCATGCTAAATTGTCCTTAGTGTCCAAAATTTCCCATAATGTTGGGTAGGGTTGTTGGGTTTTGGGGATAGGCTGGAGGTGTGGATCTTGGGTAGGTTGATCTTTCCAAGAGCCGGTGCAGACTGAATGGGCCGAATGGCCTACTTCTGCACTGTAAATTCTATGACATCTATGACCTCGTCACCATGGCTGTGTTAGCTGCCCAGTAATAATTACTGAAATTCGGCAGCGTCAGTCCACCATCTCCAAGATTCCGCTCGGGGATTGCCCTCTTCACCCCCGGGGTCTGACCCCACCCCCATCCCCCCCCCCCTCCCCAGCCCCCCCCCCCCCCCACCCCCACACACATGACTCCCACAATAATCGTATTAATCCACTTAATAAAGGACCACGGGATTAAGACAGGGAGGCTCTGGAAAACGAAGAGTAACCTCGGCAGGACTGTAATTTTAACCGACTGCACCCTACGCGCCAGAGACAACGGGAGCGCGTCCCATTTCCAGAGATACTCATCTGGCCCACCAACCGGGCCAGCTTCAATTTGTGTAGCCTGCCCCAATCCCTCGCCAGCTGAATACCCAAGTACCTCAAACTGTCCCCTACCACTCTGAACGGCAGTTCCCCTGGTCGCCTACCCTGACCTCTCGCCTGAACCACAAACAACTCACTGTACGCCATATTAATCTTGTAACCCGAAAAGCAGCCGAATTCCCATTGGATTCTCATAATTAACCCCATCCGCTCCATTGGGTCTGAGGCATACAGCAGCAAGTCATCCGCATACAACGAGACTCTGTGCTCCAATCCCCCCCCCCCCCCCCCCACGGAACCAACCCCTTCCATCCCCTTGAGGCCCTCAGAGCAATTGCCAGCGGCTCAATCGCCAGCGCAAACTGCAGTGGGGAAACGGGACTTCCCTGTCTCGTCCCCCGGTGTAGTCTGAAATATTACAACGTCGTCCTATTTGTCCATACACGAGCTACCGGCACCCGGTACAGAAGCCTAACCCAGTTAACAAAGCGCTCCCCAAACCCGAACCCCTCCAGCACCTCCCATATGTAATCCCACTCGACCCGGTCAAACGCTTTTCCCGCGTCCATTGTAACCACCACTTCAGCTTCCCTGCCTTCCGGGGGCATCATAATCACATTGAACCAACTTCTCACATTGGCCCCCAGCTGCCTACCCTTATAAAACCCTGCCTGGTCCTCCCCTATAACGTCCCATACACAGTCCTCAAACCTAGACGCCAGAATCTTGGCCAGGAGTTTGGCATCCACGTTGAACAAGGATATCGGCCTATAAGAACCGCACAGCTGCGGGTCCTTGTCCCTTTTCAAAATGAGCGATATCATGGCCTGTGACATCGTCTGGGGTAAAATCCCTCTTTCCTTGGCCTCGTTAAAGAATTTCAGCCGCACCGGCCCAAGTATTCCGGAGAACTTTTTCTAGAACTCGACTGGGTACCCGTCCGGCAGCGGGTCCTTCCCCTACTGCATGGCCATCATGCCTTCCATTATCTCCTCCAGCCCGACCGGGGCCCCCAGCCCTTCTACCAGCTCCCCATCCACCTTTCGGAAAGTCAGCCCATCCAAGAAGTGCCTCATCCCCTCCGGACCCCAGGGGGTTCCGAACTATACAACCTACTATAAAAGTCCCGAAAGAGCTTGCTCACCCCATCCGAGTCCTCAACTACTTTCCCACCCAGGTCAACAACTTACCCTATGTCCCTAGCTGCCCCCCTCTTTCTGAGCTGCTGTGCAAGCATCCTACTGGCCTTTTCCCCGTGCTTGTAGATCGCTCCCTTCACTTCATGAGCTGTCCCACTGCCCTACCTGTAGTTAAGAAGCCGAATTCCGCCTGCGGCCTCCGGTGTTTCCTCAATAGCCCTGCCTGTGGAGCCTCCGCATATCTCCTATCCACTCGTCGGATCTCTCTTACAAGTCGGTCCTTTCTGCCCTTTCCGTCATTTCCTGTGAGCCCGGATCGAGATCGGCTCCCTTGTCACCACTGCCGTCAGCGCTTCCCACACCACCATTTCTGAGACCTCCCCCGTGCCGTTTACCTGCAAATAGTTCAGCATGCACTTCCTCAATCTCTCGCAGATCGCTTCGTCCGCCAACAGCCCCACACCATATCTCCATTGCGGGCGCTGCTTGCTATCCATACTGTCCTGAAGGTCCACCCAGTGTGGAGCATTGGCCGAGATCGTAAGCGCCGGAAAGCCCGTGTCCACCACCCCCGCCAACAGGGCCATGCCCACATCAAAGAAATCTATCCGGGAATAACGCCTTGTGAACGTGGATGTAGAAAGAAAATTCCGTGGCTCTCGTCTGCCTATATCTCCACGGATCCACCACCCCAAGTACTCCATGAACCCTCTCAGCTCCTTTGCTGGCACCTTGCCCATTCTCGGACATGACCGGTCCAGGCCTGGATCAATAACTGTGTTGAACTCCCCATCCATAATCACCCTGTGCGAATCCAGGTCCGGAATCTTCTCCAGTCCCCTCTTTATAAAATCCCTATCATCCCAATTTGGCGCGTATACATTGACCAGTAGTACCTTCATCCCCTGCAGCCTGCCACTAACCATGATAAATCGACCTCCCACATCCGAGACTATCCTCCCTGCCTCAAAAGCCAACTGCTTGTTGATGGCAATCGCAGCCCCCCTTGTCTTTGAGTCTAGCCCCGATTCTAAAACCTGACTAACCCAGTCTTCCCTCAACCTGACCGATCCACTACTTTAACGTGCGTCTCCTGCAACATCACCACGTCCGCCTTCAGTCTCCTCAGGTGGGCAAAAACACGAGTCCTCTTCACCGGCCGATTTAGCCCCCGGACATTCCAGGTGACCAGCCTAGTTAGGGGGCAAAGTTCCCCCCACCCCACCCCCGCCGTTCAGCCATCATCCTTCTTGGGCCCACTTCTAGCCCATGCGCCACACCTCCTCCGGCCTACCCCGGGGCGGCCCCCACCCCCGACCCCCTCAGCGACCTTCCATTGAAGTCCCTCCCACAGAACGCATCCCCCACTCACCCGTAGCAACACTATTCTAAATCCTACCCCGGCTTATAAACTAAGCTTATACACCCCCCCCACCCCCCACTGTGCATCCATAAACTAGCTCACCTAGCTAGCTTGGTGAACCCCGCCTCTGGCGCCAAGTAGTCTCCCACCCATTGTTCCCTCACTCCCCTCCCCCCTCTCCTGTAAACATGTTCCCTCATCCAACCGTCCCCAAACTAACACCCAGCAGGAAGAAAACACAAAGACAGAAGCACCTTCCACCGCAACCCAGACAGGCACGTCTCCATCCCACCAAAATGCACAACAGTATAATCATCCAAAATAAAACAGAAAAGGAACATTACCAACATCTACCCCAAAAAGAAAGATCCAAAATGAAAACGGAAAGTCCATTCCCCCCCGCCCTTACTCTCCCCTAAACAGAGCTGCAAAAAGAAGACTGATACAAAACAATACGAAAAAACAGAGCCAATTTTAACAACAGCAAGAAAAAAAAACCCACCCGATTCCCCACCAACATTCCAAGGGGAAGAGAAGAAAAACAAATAAACAAAAAAAAACCCAGAAAATAAACAGACAAAGAAAAAGGGCCCAATATCGGCCAACATATTGTCACTGAGCCCAAAAGTTCGCAAGCTTCCTTTTCTTTTTGCATCGTCAACATCTCATCGGGAGACTCAAAATAATGATGTTGATCTTCGTGCGTAACCCACAGGCGCGCCGGTTACAGCAGGCTAAACTTCACCTGCTTCTTAATGAAAATTGCCTTGACCTGATTGAAGCTTGCCCTCTTCCTCGCCACCTCCACGCTCAGGTCCTGCAGAATACAATCCTTGTCAAGGAATCTGTGGAATCTCACCACCATCGCCCTCGGAGTGTCCCCCACCCGCGGCTTCCTGGCAAGCGCCCGATAGCCCTGTCCACCTCCAGCGGTCGGGGGAATGCCCCCTCCCCCAGCAGCTTTTCGAACACACCCGCCATGTATGCTCCAGCATCTGCTCCCTCATCTCCCACCGGAAGCCCGATGATTCTTAGATTGTGTCGGCGAGACCGTTTCTCAAGGCCTTCCACCTTCTTCAAGAGCCTTTTCTGATGTTCTTGAGGCATCCCCACCTCCAGCTCCACAGCTGTTTGGTGCTCCTCTTGTTCCAGCAGCGCCTACTCCACCTTCTGTATCACCCGGTCGAGGGCTTTTAGTCTGCTTTCCAGGCAATCAGTTGACCCCTTGAACGGTCAAGGCATTCCCGCTTCTGTCTGGCGAAACCATCCTGAATGGCCTGCATCACTGGTCCACTGCACGGTGCGCTGCCACGCGGCCATACTGTCTCCAGTTACAACAGCTACACCGCCTACTACTGGAATTTTGTTCGTGCCCTTTCGCACACTTCTGATCCTTTTTTCCACAAACCAATGCGTGGAAACCGTGCCCAGCTGCCTCAACCAGCGAATCTTCCGATCAAAACTGAAGAAATGTCAGGTGGAAATGTCCAAAAGTCCAACCAGAGCGGGAATCACCAAATGTGCAACTTACTCCTCCATAGCCGCCACCGGAAGTCTCTCAAGGAGGAAGTTGAGAGCCCTCAGAACCTCCTGTTGGGTAACAGGCGTGTTGAGGGATTTCCTCAATGTTGGCGAGTTCACTACTGTTGCAGCTAGGGCATTCCACGGCCTCACCACTCTTTGCGTAAAGAACCTACCTCTGACATCTGTCCTATATCCATTACCCCTCAGTTTAAGGCTATGTCCCCTCGCGCTAGCCATTTCCATCCGCGGGAGAAGGCTCTCACTGTCCACCCTATCTAACCGCCTGATCATTTTGTATGCCTCTATTAAGTCTCCTCTTAACCTTCTTCGCTCTAACGAAAACAACCTCAAGTCCATCAGCCTTCCCACATAAGATTTTCCCTCCATACCAGGCAACATCCTGGTAAATCTCCTCTGCACCCGTTCCAAAACTTCCACGTCCTTCCTATAATGAGGTGACCAGAACTGTACGCAATACTCCAAATGCAGCCGTACCAGAGTTTTGTACAGCTGCAACATGACCTCATGACTCCGGAACTGAATCCCTCTACCAATAAAGGCCACAACTCCATAGGCCTTCTTCACAACCTTATCAACCTGGGTGGCAACTTTCAGGTATCTATGTACATGGACACCGAGATCCCTCTGCTCATCCACACTTTCAAGAATTTTACCATTAGCCAAATATTCAGCATTCCTGTTATTCCTTCCAAAGTGAATCACCTCACACTTCTCTACATTAAACTCCATTTGCCACCTCTCAGCGCTGCTCTGCAGCTTATCTATTTCCCTCTGTAACGTGCAACATCCTTCTGCACTGTCGAAAACACCACTGACTTTAGTGTCGTCTGCAAATTTACTCACCCACCCTTCTGGGCTCTCCTCCAGGTCATTTATAAAAATGACAAACAGCAACGGCCCCAGAACAGATCCTTGTGGTACGCCACTTGTAACTGAACTCCATTCTGAACATTTCCCATCAACCACCACCCTCTGTCTTTTTTCAGCTAGACAATATCTGATCCACATCTCTAAATCACCCTCAATCCCCAGCCTCCGTATTTTCTGCAATAGCCTATCGTGGGGAACCTTATCAAACGCTTTACTGAAATCCATATACACCACATCAACTGCTCTACCCTCCTCGTCTACCTGTTAAGTCACCTTCTCAAAGAACTCGATAAGGTTTGTGAGGCATGACCTACCCTTCACAAAGCCATGCTGACTATCCCTGATCATATTATTCCCATCTAGATGATTATAAATCTTGTCTCTTATAATCCCCTCCAAGACTTTACCCACAACAGACGTGAGGCTCAACGGTCTATAGTTGCCGGGGTTGTCTCTGCTCCCCGTCTTGAACAAAGGGACCACATTTGCTATCCTCCAGTCCTCTGGCAGTATTCCTGTAGCCAATGATGACATAAAAATCAAAGCCAAAGGCTCAGCAATCTCTTCACTGGCTTCCCAGAGAATCCTAGGAAAAATCCCATCAGGCCCCGGGGACTTATCTATTTTCAGCCTGTCCAGAATTGCCAACACCTCTTCCCTACGTACCTCAATGCCATCTATTCTAATAGCCTGGGTCTCAGCATTCCCCTTCACAACATTATCTTTTTCCTGAGTGAATACTGACGAAAAATATTCATTTATTCTCTCGCCTATCTCTTTAGACTTCACACACAACTTTCCACCCCTCTCCTTGATTAGCCCTACTCTTACCCTATTCATTCTTTTATTCTTGACATACCTATAGAAATATTTTGGGTTTTCCTTGATCCTACCTGCCAAATACTTCTCATGTCCCCTCCTTGCTCGTCTTAGCTCTCTCTTCAGATCCTTACTCACTACCTTGTAACTATCCATCGCCCCAACTGAAACTTCACACCTCATCTTCACATAGGCCTCCCTCTTTCTCTTAACAAGAGATTCCACTTCTTTGGTAAACCACGGTTCCCTCGCTCGACGCCATCCTCCCTGCCTGACCGGCACGTACTTATCAAGAACACGCAGTAGCTGTTCCTTGAACAAACGCCACATATCCTGTGTGCCCAACACTTGCGGCCTACATCTCCAACCCCCCACCCCTCCACAAGTCATGCCTCATGGCATCATAATTGCCCTTCCCCCAGCTACAACTCTTGCCCTGCGGGGTATACTTATCCATTTCCATCATTAATGTAAACGTCACCGAATTGTGGTCACTGTCCCCGAAGTGCTCGCCTACCTCGAAATCTAAAACTGGCCTGGTTCATTACCCAAAACCAATTCCAAAGTGGCCTCGCCTCTTGTTGGCCTGTCAACATTTTGTGTCAGGAAACCCTCCTGCACACATTGTACAAAAAACGACCCATCAAATGTACTCAAACTATATCTTTTCCAGTTAATATTTGGAAAGTTAAAGTCTCCCATAATAACTACCCTGTTACTTTCGCTCTTATCCAGGATGATCTTCGCCATCCTTTCCTCTACATCCCTAGAACTATTTGGAGGCCTATAGAAAACTCCCAACAGGGTGACCTCTCCTTTCCTGTTTCGAACCTCAGCCCATACTACCTCGGAAGAAGAGTCCCCATCCAGCATCCTCTCCGCCACCGTAATACTGCTCTTGACTAGCAGCGCCACACCTCCCCCTCTTTTGCCTCCTTCTCTGAGCTTACTAAAACACCTAAACCCCGGAACCTGCAACATCCATTCCTGTCGCTGCTCTATCCATGTCTCCGAAATGGCCACAACATCGAAGTCCCAGGTACCAACCCATGCTGCCAGTTCCCCTACCTTATTTTGTATACTCCTGGCATTGAAGTAGACACACTTCAAACCACCTACCTGAACACTGGCCCCCTCCTGTGTAGTCCAATCTGTGCTCCTGACCTCTATACTCTCATTCTCCCGTACCTTAAAACTACAATCCAGGTTCCCATGCCTCTGCTGCATTAGTTTAACCCCCCCCCCCCCACAAAGAGCACTAACACATCTCCCCCCCCAGGATATTTGTGCCCCTCAGGTTCAGATGTAGACCATCCTGTCTGTAGAGGTCCCACCTTCCCTAGAAAGAGCCCCAGTTATCCAGAAATCTGAATCCCTCCCACCTGCATCATCCCTGTAGCCACCTGTTTAATTGCTCTCTCTCCCTATTCCTCATCTCATTATCATGTGGCACGGGCAACAACCCAGCGATAACAACTCTGTTTGTTCTCGTTCTGAGCTTCCATCCTATCTCCCTGAAAGCCTGCCTGACATCCTTGCACCCTTTCCTACCTATGTCGTTAGTGCCAACGTGGACCACGACTTGGGGCTGCTCCCCCTCCTCCTTAAGGACCCGGTAAACACGATCCGAGACATCACGTACCCTTGCACCTGGGAGGCAACATACCAAACGTGAGTCTCTCTCGATCCCACAAAATCTCCTATCTGTGCCCCTGACTATCGAGTCCCCAATTACTAATGCTCTGCTCCTCTCCCCCCTTCCCTTCTGAGCAACAGGGACAGACTCCGTGCCAGAGGCCCGTACCCCATGGCTTACCCCTGGTAAGTCCGTCCCCCCTCCGCCACAAGTATCCAATGCGGTATACGTGTTACTCAGGGGAACGACCGCAGGGGATCCCTGCACTGAATGCTTCTCCCCAGTCCCTCTTACAGTTACCCATCTATCTCCAATCTTTGGTGTAACTAATTCCCTGAAGCTGCTATCTATGACCCCCTCTGCCTCCCGAATGATCCGAAGTTCTTCCAAGTCCAGCTCCAGTTCCCTAACTCGGTCTTGCAGGAGCTGGAGATGGCAGCACTTCCTGCAGGTAAAATCAGCAGGGACACTAACTGCATCCCTCACCTCAAACATCCTGCAGGAGGAACATTGCACTCTCTTCCCTGCCATCCCTCTAACTTCCAACCAAGATCTGGATAATAAATACATTTAAAAAAAAATAATAATAATAAAATATGGTACTTACCTCACACCAATGGGTCTTATTATTAGGTTAGAGGAGGAGGGCGGGTGGGAGACAATACACGTGTAGTGTCTCGGGTTTTCCCTCCACCAGAATTTATTGGTGGGGGGGGGGGGGCGACCTTTCCAGAAGTCCGCGGGTTGAACGTCCGGTTCCGGGTCGAACTTCCGGTTCCCGCCTTAAAAAAATAAAATAAAAAATAAAACAGAAAAGAAGAACAGAAACGGGACCAGGTAAGTGTTTTAAACTCAAATACTCACCTACCGGCAGCCCCTGCACGCCGCTCCCGCCGAAATTCTAGGAAGAGGGCAGTACACCTGACAATAATGGTACCACACTTGTGAGCAGCTTATATCAACAGGCCAGGGTTGGATATCAGGGAGACCATTCGGGTAAGTTCAGTGGGACAGGATAGAATGGGTGAGAGGGGCAGATAAATTGAGACGGTCGATGTCGCACTGACAGATCTCAATAACAATATCAAGAGCAGATAGGAGGCCAGAGGAGAGGAGATGGGGTCCATGTAGAGGGAGGCGGATGACTTTGAAAGTCAAACGTTCTTGACATAGACAATGCGAAAGAGCAGCCAATATTATCTGTCTATTCACTCGTCATTGTCAGAATATTGCCAAACAATTGAAAGGCTTCAGTCGGTTTTTGCTATTCTTGGAACTAAAAAAATTCAAGAAAACAATCTCCCAGTCACAACGTCAATAGTAGGGAAAATGGATTTAATATTATGAGGGAAATAATTCTAGTAACACAGTATCTAATAAATAGTCAGCACATATTGCAAAGTCAACATCATTCCTGATAGATTTGATTGAATTGTTTAAATGACTATCACAAACGATAGCTTTTATTAGAAGAATAGGAGTAAAACAATTTTAATTTCGAAAGACCTTCAGTTGTTAGCCTCTGGCCGCTGTTGAGTAAAGAATCACGAGATCTGCTCCTTTTCCCAAACACCTTTATTTCTCTTTGAACACATTCAGCACCAAACTCTATCATCACATCACATGCTCCAAAGTCCACATGTAGCCTCTTTACATATCATTGCCAATTATTGGATCAATGCGACATCTAATTGGAATGTTTCTTAATCTATTCCTTGACATCAGTTAGTTCCGACATACCAGACTCATGAGTAATTTCAGACACAGTGGAGTTAGGGGACACGATAGGAGAATGGAGTGCAGACCAGAACACAGGGTGAGGAGTTGAAGGGGTTTAGTCTGATTGGTGGAATGCGGGAAGTAGGGTTGCACAAGGATCAGCACTGGGATCACTCTCCTTCACCATTCCCATCAACAGTATGGGATCGGGAAGCAAAATGATAATTACACAATTTACAGTCAAAATCAAATTGAGAGTGACAGTGAATACAGAGGAAGAATACAACTAAGTACACGAACACATTAATCATTAATTATAAACTTGCAAAGTGGATATTTTAATGGGAAATTAATTTCTCGATACCTCACTGTCCGCTGCTACATTTTGATCAGAACAATAAGCCTCCCAATCACAGCCTGGAAAACACGTGTCTGAATGGACTGGAGCGGTTTCTGTCAAAAATAAAATATTTTATTCATATTATCCAAAGAAATGCTGCATTGTTGTTGGGTTTACATATCAGTGCGTGGATCCTGTCTGTTTCTGTTGGAACAGAATAATATACAACAGAGATATCACTTCACTTCACACAATAAATACCAAACATCTACAAAACAAAGACAAAGTTTTCCTGTTTTCAATCTATTTCAAAGGTAAAGCACAGAGAGCGAGATAGACAGAGAGAGAGTTGGAGAGAGAGAGAGAGAGAAAGATAGAGAGAGAGTGCGAGAGAGTACGAGAGAGAGAGATGCGTAGAGTGGAGTGGCCATCACCAAAACAAATAATTCCAAAATAGAACGAAATTATTTAACTCTAATATCTGACCCACACTCGATACAGTTCCACAAGGACAGATATTCCCAGTAATGGATAGATAATTGTATCAGATATTCCACTCCGGTGAGAAACATACATTCAGTACAATTCTACACTGACAAATAATTCCAGTAATACTTGTTCACTGCTGTCAGATATTCCACTCTGGTGAGGGACCCACACTCAGTACAATTCTACACTGACAGATACGTCCAGTAATACTTATTCACCGCTGTCAGATATTCCACTCTGGTTAGTGACCCACACTCAGTGTGATTTCATTCTTAGTCCCACTAAACCTTCCTTCAAAGTGAATGCCTTCCCTGAGATCCAAACTAACATTATACAAGATTCCACTCAAAATAAAAAAATGACTGATCAGAGATCCCAGGAATGACAAACCGGTTTAATGTCAGTTGATGAAAGAGATTCAAACCAGAGACATGTTGGAAGATATTTGACTGAAGTGAGTTACATCGTTCATCAGATGTCTGTATAACGTTGAGCATGAGATCAGCTTGAAACATTTTCATTCACAGTTTAAACTCAAGGTGCTGGTCACAGACAGATTTACACAACTTTAATGGTGATAGTCACTTACCAGGAACACCAACAATAGTAAGGATTGGGTAGAATATTTTCTCAGCAATATCAATTGGAAGAAGCATGTTGAGTGTGAAGGGATGTGACCCTTCGTGTTTCTGGCAGTCTCTCTGTCTAGAACTCTGAAGTTATATATTCCCAAAGTCATTAATTGAGACCCTGAGGAACCACCTCGGGGATATTGATGTTGCAACATCGGTTAACCTATATTTTTTACAAATATGAACAGATTACGATACTGGCACTTTGCAAACAATGGGCGGTGATGATCAAATTGATCAACGGACAGTAACAAAAAGGATGCTGTCACTGAAACACCATCAATCCAACCTCTCGAGCTCATATGTTTTCAGTGACATCCGTTACTCTACTTTGACCATTCAGTGAATCAGGTCCAATTGTAGGCATCTTTCTCTGGTAGTTCCACTGCACTCTGAGGTGTAACTTGCCTCTTTAACTGTGATAAAAATAATCGTTATTGTATAGTCACAAGTAACCTTACATTAACACTGCAATGAAGTTACTGTGAAAAGCCCCTAGTCGCCACATTCCGGGGCTGTTCGGGTACACAGACGGAGAATTCAAATGTCCAATTCACTTAACAGCACGACTTTCGGGACTTTGGGAGGAAACCGGAGCAGCCAGATGAAACCCACACAGACACCTGCAAACCCCGCATAGACAGTGACCCAAACCAGGAATCGAAACTGTCATCCTGACACTGTTAAGCGACAGTGCTCATTCACACCATTTATTTAAGGGTGAGCATAAATAGAAGATTTCAATGACTCGAAAATCTGGAACTATTTAAACTCCGAAGTACATTATTCGAAAGCTACATCTGATGCAGTTCCTCAAACTGAGAAACATTTTGAATTATTAGAACCTCATAAAACTCAGACCCTGCAGCAGATAACAACACAATTCCACATGGAGCAACAAAAAAAAAAGCAGCTCTGAAAACGATTTCCCCGTCTCTCACGTATACTGGCTCCCCATCTGATATACAAAATTAAACTGGAATGGAGGCGGATTGAGATGTGGAGGAAGAGAGAGAACTTGTCTGTGAGATGTGCTGATGGAAGGTAGGGTGAAAGACAGTGAAAAAGAATGAGAGAAAGAGGGTGGGAAACGAGGGTGAGTGAGAACAAGGGTGAGAGAGAAAGAGAGTGAGGCGGAAAGAGGGTGAGAGAGGAAGAGGATTAGGGGAAAAGAGGATGAGAGAGACTGAGCGTGAGAGAAGGAGGGTGTTCAGGGTATGATCCTGGCATGGATAGAGGATTGGCTGATTGTCAGAATGCAGACAGTGGGGATAAAGGGATCTTTTTCAGAATAGCAGCCGGTGAGTAGTGGTGTGCCTCAGGGGTCTGTGCTGGGACCACATCTTTTCACAATAAACATTAATGATCTGGAAGAAGGAACGGCAGGCACTGTTGCTACGTTTGCAGATGATACAACAATCTGTAAAGGGACAGATAATATTGAGGAAGCAAGGGGATGACAGAAGGATTTGGGCAGGCTAGGAGAGTGGGCATAGAAGTGGCAGATGGAATACAACCTGGAAAAGTGTTCTGCACTTTGGAAGGAGAAATGGAGGGAAAGACAATTTTTAAATTGGGGAATTGCTGAGGAAGTTAGAACCATAAATGTACTTGGGAGTCCTTGCTCACGATTCTCTTATGACGGTAGGACGTACCAAACATCCCGATGGAGGGGTTGAGCTGATACTTAGAATAAAATCAGAGAGAGAGGCTGATATGATCTATATATTGGAAAATCTGCAGTGCGTTACCAAACATATTAACTCCCCAAAATGTATTATAAATGGGTGGTGAGGATATGACCTGCACGTGGTGCACTGCAGGAAAGCCACGCAGACACGGTGAGAACGTGCAGACTCCGTATAGGCAGTGACCCAAGCGGGAATAGAACCCGGGTCCCTGGCGCTGTGAAGCAATAGTGCTAACCACGGTGATACTAATTATCCCTTAAACATATCAGATGATAGTTAAGAGTCACCATCTGCGAGTCATATGTAGGCCAGACCATGTAAGGTTGACAGATTTCCTTCCCTAAAGGGCCCTGATTAACCAGATGAGTTTTTAACGACAGTTGATGATAGTCGCAAGGTCACCATTACTGAGAGGAGCTTTCATTTCCAGACTTTAGAGTTACATTTAAATGTCACTTGCCATTGTGGTGTAATTGTAATCAATGCCAGAAAAGAAATTGACACTCCAGCTGGATTACTAGTCTAGTGACATTACCACTGGGCCACTGTCTAAACGTAAGTGTGCAATTATCTAATACCGTTATCGTCTTTCTTACATAACGATGCGGAAACTGTGCACAGTACTGCAAACATAAAACAGAAAGATATACAAGAACTCAGCAGGTCTGGCAGTTCCTGGGGCGTGAGAAACATAATTCACGTTTGGAGTCCGCATTCCTTTTATCCCGGAATTCCACAGGTCGTTTTTCTAGCGCGGTGTACAACTGCAGAAAATCTCCTGTTACATTCCATCCTCCCTGTAATAAATTACAACATACCATTTGTCGTCCTACTCACTTAGTGTGCCTGCAGACTAACCTTTTGTGATTCATCTACAATGGCACCCAAATCACGCTGCACGTCAGGGTCCTGAATTCTGTATTTATTTAAACAAGATGCTGCTTATCCAATCTTCCTGCTAAAAGTGCACACGTTTACACATTTTCCTACCCTATTTTCCGTCTGCCAGATGTTTGCATAATCACTGTATCAATCCGTATCCCATTGCACATTCCTTTTGTCATCCTCACTACTTATCTGGCTGGATGGCTCTGCTGCACAGAAGGGCGGGCAAAAGACTGTCAGGGCTATTGTCATATGGGATTCAATCGTAAGGGGAGTAGACAGGCGTTTCTGTGGTCGAAAACGAGACTCCCGAATGGTATGTTGCCTCCCGGGTGCATGGGTCAGGGATGTCTCAGATCGGCTGCAGGACATACTGAAAGGGGAGGGTGAAAAGCCAGCTGTCGTGGAGCATTTGGCACCAACAATATAGGTAAAACACGGGATGAGGTCCTACAATCGGTATTTAGGGAGTTAGGAGATAAGTTAAAAAGTAGGACCTCAAAGGTAGTCATCTCAGGATTGCTACCAGTGCCACAAGACAGTCAGAGTGGAAATTCAAGATTGGTCAGAATGAATACGTGGCTTGAGAGATGGTGCAGGAGGGAGAGGTTCAGATATTAGGGACATTGGAACCGGTTCTGGGGGCGGTGGGGCCATTACAAATCGGATGGGCTGCACCTGGGCAGTACTGGAACTAATGTCCTCTGTGGTGCTTTTGCTAACACTGTTGGGGAGGTTGAAAACTAATGTGGCAGGGGCATGGGAACCAGATTAGTAAGTCAGAGGTCAGTAAAGAGGCAGCAACTAAAGCCAGTAAGATACTAGATAATAAACTCAATGTGACTAAGGAGAAGTGTAGACAGGGGAGAGATGATGAACGCAAAGGGACATGTGGTCTGAGATGCATTTGGTTCAATGCGAGCAGTGTAGCAGGTAAGGCAGATGAATTTAGGGCATGGATTAGTTCCTGGGAATATGATGTTACTGGTATTACTGAGACTTGGTTGAGGGAAGGGCAAGACTGGCAACTAAGTATCCCAGGGTATAGATGCTACAGGAGGGATAGAGATGGAGGCAAAATGGGTGGAGGAGTTGCATTACTGGTCAGAGATGATATCACAGCTGTGATAAAAAAGGCGCGATGGAGGATTCGAGCACAATATGGGTAGAGCTCAGAAATAGGAAGGGTGCAGTAACATTGTTGGGACTTTACTAAAGGCCTCCCAAAAGCGAGCGTGAAGTATAGGTACAAATAAATAGACAGATTATAGAAAAATGTAGGACCAATAGGGTGGTCGTGATGGGAGATTTTAACTTCCCCAACATTGAATGGGACTCATTCAATGTGTTGGGGGCGTAGATGGAGCACAATTTGTAAGGAGCATCCAGGAGAGTTTTTATTAGAGCAGTATGTAAATAGTCCAATGCGGGAAGGGGCCACACTGGACCTTGTATTGGTGAATGATCCCGGCCAGGTGGTTGAAGTGGCAGTCGGTGATTACTTAGGAATAGCGATCACAATTGTGTAAGTCTTAGAATACTCATGGACAAAGACGAGAGTGGTCCTAAAGGAAGAGTGCTAAATTGGGGAAAGGCCAAGTATAACAAAATTCGGCAGAAGCTAGGGAATGTGGATTGGGAGCAGCTGTTTAAGGGTAAATCCACATTTGAAATATGGGAGTCTTTTAAGGAAAGGTTGATTATAGTGCAGGACAGACGTGTACCTGTGAAAATGAGGGATAGAAATGGAAAGATTAGGGAACCATGGATGACGGGTGGAATTGTGAGACTAGCTAAGATGAAACAGGAAGCATACATAAGACCTCGGCGACTTAAAACTGATGAAGCTTTGGAGGAATATCGGGAAAGTAGGACAAATCTCAAACGCGCAATAAAGAGGGCTAAAAAGTATCATGAAATATCTTTGGCTAACAGGGTTAAGGAAATCCCCATAGCCTTTTATTCGTATGTAAGGAGCAAGCGGGTAACTAGAGAATGGATTGGCCCACTCAAAGACAAAAGAGGGAATTTATGCGTGCAGTCAGAGGAAATGGGTGAGATTCTTAATGCGTACTTCGGATGCTTAAATACTCTAGGTCAACTCGGCATAAGGAAGGGGGAAGTTTTGGGTATTCTAAAAGGCATTAAGGTGGACAAGTCCCCAGGTCCGGATGCGATCTATCCCAGCTTAATGAGGGAAGCGAGGGACGAAATAACTGGGGCCTTAACAGATATCTTTGCAGCATCGTTGAGCACGGGTGAGGACTCGGAGGACTGGAGAATTGCTCACGTTGTCCCTTTGTTTAAGAAGGGTAGCAGGGAAAATCCAGGGAATTATAGACCTGTGAGCTTGACGTCAGTGGCAGGCAAACTGTTGGAGATGATACTGAGGGACAGGATCTATTCATATTTGGGAAAAAATTGACTTATAAGTGATAGGCAGCACGGTTTTGTGCCGATAAGGTCATGTCTCACAAACCTAATAGAATTCTTTGAGGAAGTGACAACGTTAATTTATGGGGGAAGGGCTGTAGATGTCATATACATGCACTTCAGTAAGGCGTTTGATAAGGTTTCCCATGGCAGGTTGATTGAAAAAGTGAAGTCGTATGGGGTTCAAGGTGTACTAGCTAGATGGATAAAGAACTGGCTGGGCAACAGGAGGCAGAGAGTAGTGGTGGAAGGGAGTGCCTCAAAATGGAGAAAAGTGACTAGTGGTGTCCCACAGGGATCCGTGCTCGGACCACTGTTGTTTTTGTTATAAATAAATCATCTGGACGAAATTATAGGTGGTCTGATTAGCAAATTTGCAGAGGATACTAAATTGGTGGAGTTGCAGATAGCGAGCAGGACTGTCAGAGAATACAGCAAAGTATAGATAGATTGGAGAGTTGGGCAGAGAAATGGCAGATGGAGTTCAATCCACGCAAATGCGAGGTGATGCATTTTGGAAGATCTAATTCCAGAGCGGACTATACGGTCAATGGAAGTGTCCTGGGGAAAATTGATGTACAGAGAGACCTGGGAGTTCAGGTCCATTCTACCCTGAAGGTGGCAACGCAGGTCGATAGAGTGGTCAAGAAGGCATACAGCATGCTTGCCTTCATCGGTAGGGGTATTAAGTACAAGAGTCGGCAGGTCATGTTACCGTTGTATAGGACATTGGTTAGGCCACATGTGGAATGCTGCGTGCAGTTCTGGTCGCCACATTACCAGAAGGATGTGGATGCTTTAGAGAGGGTGCAGAGGAGGTTCACCAGGATGTTGCCTGGAATGGAGGGTGCTAACTAAGAAGAAAGATTGAGTAGAATAGGATTGTTTTCGTTGGAAAGACGGAGGTTGAGGGGGGTCCTGACTGAGGTCTACAAAATTATGAGGAGTATGGAAAGGGTGGATAGCAATAAGCTTTTTCCAAGAGTGGGGGTCACGATTTCAAGATGAGGGGGGGAAGTTTAAGGGAGATGTGCGTGGAAAGCTTTTTTATGCAGAAGGTGGTGGGTGCCTGGAACGCTTTGTCAGCGGAGGTGGTAGAGGCGGGCACGATAGCATCATTTATGATGCATCTAGACAGATGTAGGAACGGGCGGGGAACAGAGCGAAGTAGATCCTTGGAAAATAGAAAACAAGTTTAGATAAAGGATCTGGATCAGCGCAGGCTGGGTGGGCCGAAGAGCCTGTTCCTGTGCTGTAATTTAATTTGTTCTTAGTGGGGTAAGTGGGGGATGATTCATATTTCCTATGGTTGTAATATACCCTCCTATCTGGCTAATCAGCAAAATTATCTTCCATACATTTGAAGGAGGTTGAGGGGAGACCTGATAGAGGTATACAAAATTATGAGGGGCATAGACAAAGTGGATAATCAGAGGCCTTTCCCCATGGTAGAGGGGTCAATTACTAGGGGGCATAGGTTTAAGGTGAGAGGGGTAAGGTTTAGAGTAGATGTACGAGGCAAGTTTTTTACGCAGAGGGTAGTGGGTGCCTGGAACTCGCTACCGGAGGAGGTGGTGGAAGCAGGGACGATAGTAACATTTAAGGGGCATCTTGACAATTACATGAATAGGATGGGAATAGAGTGATACGGACACACGAAGTGTAGAAGATTGTAATTTAGTCGGGCAGCATGGTCGGCACGGGCTTGGAGGGCCGAAGGGCCTGTTCCTGTGCTGTACATTTCTTTGTTCTTTGTTCTAAGTCATGCACTTTTTAGATTGTTGGCAGTTAAGATCACAGTAATGTAGGGCAGCACGGTGGTGCGGTGGGTTAGCACTGCTGTCTCACGGTGCCGAGGTCCTAGGTTCGATCCCGGCTCTGGGTCACTGTCCATGTGGAGCATGAATATTCTCCCCGTGTCTGCGTGGGTTTCACCCCCACAACCCAAAGATGAGAAGGCTACGTGGATTGGCCACGCTAAATTGCCCCTCAATTGGAAAAAAATATTTTTTTCCAAAAATTTATTTTAAAAGGAATAAAAAGATCCCAGTAATGCTCTCTCCCTGTAAACTGGCAGCCTGAAAGTTTGATTTGGTTTAAAGTGGTAACTACTTCGAGCTGTAGATATCAATGATGTTTCCGTGCCTGGGTTCCTGAAGCTGTGAAATGTTCTAATGTCCCTGGTCTCAGCTAGAAATGACATCTCAACGGATTGTCTTCAATCAGGGCTGCTGGTTCACCATGCTGTTTTCATTCACTCGTCAAATTTCTACTGTTTAGGAACAGTTCTAACTGGAAGGAATTAAACCCGCGGAGTAAACCACCTTTCCCAGGAAAACGCAGTGTTATTTTGTGTGAGGTTTTTCATCTTGTTCTCAAATCCCTACATGCCCTCTCCCCTCTGTAATCTCCTCCACTCCTCTGAACTGCACTGGAATGTCAGCCGGGATGTTTTTGTTCATGTCCGGGAGGTTAACTTGGACCTACAGCCCTCTGGTTTAAATCCACGAACATGGACATAAACATGGAGTACTCCTTGATCAGGGATTAGAGCTGTTGCCAGGGCCACACGAATAATTCCTCAGGCTAACCATTCCATGAGCATACCTTACCCACCATTTATTGAAAAAGAAGCATGTGGTAAAATGAGTGAAGGAATTTTGTCGATACTTACACATTGCATTGATTCTTACGTCAATCAGATCACTATCTACCAGCGTTAAATAAAACTGCTTCAATTGGATTCTCTCAATTTTATTCAAACTTTGCTTTAATAAGATTCCTTGACAAATAAGCAACAACACAAGTGTATAGATTGTGGTTGAGAGTTTACACTATTTTGGGTCGGTTTTACCAGCTTAATCCGTCTGAGATTCACCGGATGAAGAAAATTAAATGTAAATTACATCAAATGCAAATATGCCACTGGCGATGTTCAGTGTTGTTTATTAAACATCATCAGGAAGCTGGTTCAGAAATGACCACGGTCGCTTGATGGTAATAATGAGTGTGCTGAGTCTCATCCTATTGCACCTGTTTCAAGCGGTTCTTCACATTACACCCGGGAACATACAGTCAGAAAAATCCATGGCTCCAGTCTACAAGCTGGCCAAATGAATGGCCAGCAATCAATTCAGAAAACTACAAGCAAATGGATAATAGTTTATTTCGTTCTGTCACTGAGACAGGAGAAAGAGTGAAAATAGTTTAATACAGTCACAATTATGACCTCAAGAATATTGTACGGAGTGTTGCACTTTGTATTATCCTTCATGATCGAGTTTAAAATGTTAATGCTCTCGGCTTTCACCTCGTCTTTATCATGCTGAAGAACCCCATCAGTCTCACGGCAGACACGGAGGAATTCATCAGGCGAATGAGGATCCGGAAGTTCTTCCACAGACCAAAGGGCCCGACGTGAACAATGAGACAACCAATGAACTGGAACTGCAGACAGAGATCTGCGGTTCAGTAGCCGAAGAGGAAAGTCAGATTGGAACCCTCCATCAGGCCGCTGCCAGAGACTCGACATGTATGCCCAAGCCGTCAGGAGTCACGTCAATGCCAGATTCATCAGTCACATTCACAAGACAACTCCGAACGACACGCAAGCGCAACGCAACGCTATCCGCGCGCTCACGACCGACTGCAACATTGCCATCAATCCAGCAGACAAAGGAGGGGCCACCGTCGTACTGAACAGAACGGACTACAGCAAAGAAGTATACCGACAACTGAACAACCAAGAACACTACAGACAGTTACCCGCAGAACCGACCAGGGAACACACTCGCCAACTTAACAGACTGAGCAAGACCTTGGATCAAGACGTTCAGAGCACCCGATATGCTCTTATCCCACGTATTCCCCGTATTGGAGATTTCTACTGCCTCCCGAAAATCCACAAGGCCAACACACCAGGCCGTCCTATCGTATCAAGCAATGGAACCCTGTCTGAGAACCTCTCTGACTACATCGAGGGCATTTTGACACTCATCGAGCAAGGAACGCCCACATTCTGTCACGATACGACGGACTACATACATAAACTCAGCACCAATGGACCATTTGAACCAGGAACATTCCTCGTCACAATGGACGACTCAGCACTCGACACCAGCATCCGCCATGACGACGGAATTGCTGCAACAGCCTCAGTACTCAACATCGCCAACTGCCAATCTCCAGACGCAATTCCAGAACTCATCCGCTTCATGATGAATCACAACGCCTTCACTTTGACAACTAGTTCTTCATACAGACACACTAAACAACCATAGAACGTAGAACATAGAACATTACAGCGCAGAACAGGCGCTTCGGCCCTCGATGTTGCGCCGACCTGTGAAACCACTCTAAAGCCCATCTACACTATTCCGTTATCGTCCAAATGTCTATCCAATGACCATTTGAATACCCTTAGTGTTGGCGAGTCCATTACTGTTGCAGGCAGGGCATTCCACACCCTTACTACTCTTTGAGTAAAGAACCTACCTCTGACATCTGTCTTATATCTCTCTCCCCTCAATTTCAAGCTATGTCCCCTCTTGCTTGACATCACCATCTGAGGAAAAAGTCTCTCACTGTCCAGCCTATCCAATCCTCTGATCATATTGTATGCCTCAATTAATTCACCTCTTAACCTTCTTCTCTCTAACAAAAACATCCTCAAGTCCCTCAGCCTTTCCTCATAAGATCTTCCCTCCATACCAGGCAACATTCTGGTAAATCTCCTCTGCACCCTTTCCAATGCTTCCACATCCTTCCTATAATGCGGCGACCAGAATTGCACGCAATACCCCAAATGCGGCCGCACAAGTGTTTTTTACAGCTGCAACATGACCTCATGGCTCCGAAACTCAATCCCTCTACCAATAAAAGCTAACACACCGTACACCTTCTTAACAACCCTCTCAACCTGGGTGGCAACTTTCAGGGATCTATGTACATGGACACCGAGACCTCTGCTCATCCACACTGCCAATAATCTTACCATTAGCTCAGTACTCTGTCTTCCTGTTATTCCTTCCAAAATGAATCAACTCACACTTTTCTGCATTTGCCACCTCTCAGCCCAGCGCTGCAGCTTATCTATGTCTCTCTGTAACTTCTAACATCCTTCCGCATTGCTCACCCATCATTCTACGCACTCCTCCAAGTCATTTATAAAAATGACAAACAGCAGTGGCCCCAAAACAGATGCTTGTGATACACCACTAGTAACTGGACTCCAATCTGAACATTTCCCATCAACCACCACCCTTTGTCTTCTTCCAGCTAGCCAATTTCTGATCCAAATTGCTAAATCACCCTGAATTCCATGCCTCCGTATTTTCTGCAGTAGCCTACCTTGGGGGACCTTATCAAACGCTTTACTGAAATCCAGATACACATCAACTGCTTTACCCTCATCCACCTGTTCGGTCACCTTCTCAAAGAACTCAATAAGATTTGTGAGGCACTGCCTACCCTTCACAAAACCGTGTTGACTATCTCTAATCAAGATTTTCCTTTCCAGATGATTATACATCCTATCTCTTATAAACCATGGGGACAAAATGCGCACATCAATACGCCAAAAGCATTATACTCAAGGTTGAACAAGACCTCCTCACCGCACAGGACCTTCTACCGACGTTATACACCAGATACAGCGGTGACATTTTTTTTCCTTTGGGCCCACGGCGAAGTATCACTGAACCGAATACACAATGACATCAATAAATTCCACCCCACCAGCAGCCTCACTGTGGACTACTCTCCAGAATCGGTTGCACTCCTGGACACACTATCTCCTTCAAGGACGGTTACCACAGCAATTCACTTTCCCGCAAGCCCACGGATAACCTCACAATGCTCCACTTCTCCAGCTTTCACCCTAAACACATTAAAGAAACCATCTCCTATGGACAATACACAGGAATATACACAGGAAACGCTCAGACGAAGAGGAACGTAACAGACATCAACACGCAATCGTAAGAACGGGATATGGCGCTCGACGCATCGATCATCAGTTCCAACGGGCCACAGTAAAAAAAACGCTTCGACGTCCTCAGAAGGAAAAACACGACCGACAGAGTACTTCTCACCGCCCTGTGCTTCCCCGGAGCGGAGAAACCACGGCATCTTCTTCACAGCCTTCAGCACGTCATCGATGAAGACGAACTTCTTACCAAGGCCATCCCAGACGCCCACTACTTGCCTTCAAAGAACCGCAGAACCTCAAACAGACTATTGTTTGCAGCAAACTACCCAGCCTTGAGGAGAACATAGATCAAGACACCAACAACCCTGCAATGGCAATCGCTGCAAGACGTGCCAAATCATCGACATGGGTACAACCATTACAGGTGAGAACACCACCCATCAAGTGCGCGGTACACACTCGCGTGACTCGGCCAACATTGTCTACCTCACAGGCTGCAGTAAAGGATGTCCCGAAGCGTGGTACATTGGCGAGACCATGCAGACACTGCATCAACAGATGAACGGACATCGCGCAACAATCGCCAGGCAGGAATGCTTTTTATCCCTGGTAAGTAGGGTTTCTGTTTTCTTTTTCTTTTCATTGGTATACTTATTATTTTTATCTTTGTTGTTTATTTTCTTATTTATTTTTTGGGAAATTGTAATTGTTGAAGTTAACGGAAGGTTTAAGACATGGCAGGAGATCTCAGACCCGTGTCATGCTCCTCGTGTGCGATGTGGGAGCTCAGGTACACGTCCACTGTCCCTGGCACCTTCACGTGCAAGACGTGTGTCCAGTTGCAGCTCCTGTTAGACCGCTTGACGGCTCTGGCGCTGCCGATGGACTCATTTTGGAGCATCCGCGATGCTGAGGACGTTGTGGATAGCACGTTTAGCGAATTCGTCACACCGCAGGTGAAAGTTACTGAGGGAGGTAGAAAATGGGTGACCAAAAGACAGAGCAAGAGTAGGAAGGCAGTGCAGGTGTCCTCTGCAGCCATCTCCCTGCAAAACAGATATATCGCTTTGGATACTGTTGAGGGAGATGGCTCACCAGGGGAAGGCAGCAGCAGCCAGGTTCATGGCACCGTGGCTGACGCTGCTGCGCAGCTGGGCAGGAAGAAGAATGGCAGGGCTATAGTGATAGGGGACTCAATTGTAAGGGGAATAGACAGGCGGTATTGCGGACGCAATCGAGACTCCAGGATGTTATGTTGTCGCCCTGGTGCAAGGGTCAAGGATGTCTCGAAGCGCATGCAGGGTATTCTGGGCGGGGAGGGAGGACAGCCAGCTGTCGTGGTGCACATAGGCATCAACGACATAGGTAAAAAACGGGACGGGGTCCTGCAAGCTGAATTCAGGGAGTTAGGAGTTGAACTAAAAAGTAGGACCTCAAAGGTAGTAATCTCAGGATTGCTACCAATGCCACGAGCTAGTCAGAGTAGGAATGTCATGATAGATAGGATGAATGCGTGGCTCGAGAGATGGTGCAAGAGGGAGAGCTTCTAATTCCTGGGGCATTGGAACCGTTTCTGAGGGAGATGGGACCAGTACAAACCGGACGGTCTGCACCTGGGCAGGACTGGAACCGATGTCGTAGGGGGGAGGAGGGGGGGGGGTTGCTAGAGCTGTTGGGGAGAGTTTAAACTAATGTGGCAGGGTGGTGGTAACCGATGCAGGAAGTTGGAAGGTAGTAAAACAGGGACAGAAACAAAAGGCAGTAAGGGGGAAAGTGTAAGGCAGAGAAGCAATAGTCAAAACTCAAAAAGGGCGACAGTACAAGGTCCAGTGACTGAGGGGAGCTCAGTGAATAGGACCAGGAATACTAAAAGGAATAAAACGGGAAGTGAAAACATTAATGGTAAGTGACGTGGCAGGTTGTTACGTGAAGATATGGGTTCAACGTCAATGAAAATTAGGGAAAGGTGAAGAGGAAATACAACTTAGGAGAGGTTACTGATCGAGGTGTTAAGGTTCAAAACAGAGGTAAAAAAGCCAACATAAGTGTACTTTGCCTGAATGCTCGTAGTATTCGGAATAAGGTAAATGAGTTGATGGCACAAATCATCGTGAATGACTAGGATTTAGTGGCCATTACTGAAACATGGTTAAAGGATGGTCACGACTGGGAGTTAAATATCCAAGGGTATCAAACTATTCGGAAGGACAGATTGGATGGTAAGGTAGGTGGTGTAGCTCTGTTATTTAAGGATGACATCCGGGCAACAGTAAGGGATGCCATCGGTGCTATGGAGGATAAGGTTGAATCCATTTGGGTGGAAATCAGGAATAGGAAGGCGAAAAAGTCACTGATAGGAGTAGTCTATAGGCCCCCAAATAGTAACATTATGTTAGGGCATGCAATAAACAAAGAAAAAGCTGATGCATGTAGAAATGGTACAGCAGTTTAATCTACACTTCGATTGGTTTAACCAGGTCGGTCAAGGCAGCCTTGAGGAGGAGTTTATAGAATGTATCCGCGATAGTTTCCTGGAACAATATGTAATGGAACCTATGAGGGAACAAGCGGTCCTAGATCTGGTCCTGTGTAATGAGACTGGATTGATTCAGGATCTCATAGCTAGGGATCCTCTCGGAAGGAGCGATCACAATATGGTGGAATTTAAAATACAGATGGAAGCTGAGAAGGTAAAATCAAACACTAATGTTTTGTGCTTAAACAAAGGAGATTACAATGGGATGAGAGAAGAACTAGCTAAGGTAGACTGGGAGCAAAGACTTTATGGTGAAACAGTTGAGGAACAGTGTAGAACCTTCCAAGCGATTTTTCACAGTGCTCAGCAAAGGTTTATACCAACAAAAAGGAAGGTAGAAAGAGGGAAAATCGACCTTGTATATCTAAGGAAATAAGGGAGAGTATCAAATTGAAGGAAAAAGCATACAAAGTAGCAAAGATTAGTGGGAGACTAGTGGACTGGGAAATCTTTAGGGGGGCAACAGAAAGCTACTAAAAAGCTAGAAAGAAGAGTGAGTTAGATTATGAGAGTAAACTTGCTCAGAATATAAAAACAGATAGTAAACGTTTCTACAAATATATCAAACAAAAAAGAGTGGCTAAGGTAAATATTGGTCCTTTAGAGGATGAGAAGGGAGAGTTAATAATGGAAGATGAAGAAAGGACTGAGGAACTGAATAGGTTTTTTTGAGTCGTCTTCACAGTGGAAGACACAAATAACATACCGTGACTGATTGAAATGAGGCTCTGACAGGTGAGGACCTTGAGAGGATTGTTATCACCAAGGAGGTAGTGATGGGCAAGCTAATGGGGCTAAAGGTAGACAAGTCTCCTGGCCATGATGGAATGCGTCCCAGAGTGCTAAAAGAGATGGCTAGGGAAATTGCAAATGCACTAGTGATAATTTACCAAAACTCAATGGACTCTGGGGTGGTCCCGGTGGATTGGAAAATAGCAAACGTGACACCACTGTTTAAAAAGGATGTAGGTAGAAAGCGGATAATTATAGGCCAGTGAGCTTAACTTCGGTGGTAGGTAAGATGCTGGAATCTATCATCAAGAAAGAAATAGCGAGGCACCTGGATGGAAATTGTCCCATTGGGCAGACGCAGCATGGGTTCATAAAGGGCAGGTCGTACCTAACTAATTTAGTGGAATTTTGTGAGGACATTTCCAGTGCTGTAGACAACGGCGCGCCAATGGATGTGGTACATCTGGATTTCCAGAAAGCCTTTGACATGGTGCCACACAAAAGGTTGCTGCATTAGATAAAGATGCATGGCATAAAGGGGAAAGCAGTAGCATGGATAGAGGATTGGTTAATGAATAGAAAGCAAAGAGTGGGGATTAATGGGTGTTTCTCTGGTTGGCAATCAGTAGCTAATGGTGTCCCTCAGGGATCAGTGTGGGCTCACAACTGTTCACAATTTCCATAGATGATTTGGAGTTGGGGACCAAGGACAATGTGTCCAAGTTTGCAGGCGACATTAAGATAAGTGGTAAAGCAAAAAGTGCAGAGGATACTGGAAGTCTGCAGAGGGATTTGGATAGGCTAAGTGAATGGTCTTGTGTCTGGCAGATGGAATACAATGTTGACAAATGTGATGTTATCCATTTTGGTAGGAATAACAGCAAAAGGGACTATTATTTAAATGACAAAATATTAAAATCTGCTGCTGTGTAGAGAGACGTGGGTGTGCTCGTGCACGAGTCGCAAAAAGTTGGTTTACAGCTGCAACAGGTGATTAAGAAGGCAAATGGAACGTTGTCCTTCATTGCGAGAGGGATGGAGTTTAAGACTAGGGAGGTTATGCTGCAATTCTATAAGGTGTTAGTGAGGCCACACCTGGAGTATTGTGTTCAGTATTGGTCTCCTTACTTGAGAAAGGTCGTACTGGCACTGGAGGGTGTGCAGAGGAGATTCAATAGGTTAACCCCACAGCTGAAGAGGTTGGATTACGAGGAGATGTTGAGTAGACTGGGACTGTACTCGTTGGAATTTAAAAGGATGAGGGGGGATCTTATAGAAACATATAAAATTATGAAGGGAATCGATAGGATCGATGCGGGCAGGTTGTTTCCACTGGCGGGTGAAAGCAGAACTAGGGGGCATAGCCTCAAAATAAGGGGAAGTAGATTTAGGACTGAGTTTAGGAGTAAGTTCTTCACCCAAAGGGTTGCGAATCTATGGAATTCCTTGCACAGTGAAGCACTAGAGGCGCCTTCATTAAGTATTTTTAAGATAAAGATAGATCGTTTTTTGAAGAATAAAGGGATTAAGGGTTATGGTGTTCGGGCCGGAAAGTGGAGCTGAGTCCACAAAAGATCAGCCATGATCTCATTGAATGGTGGAGCAGGCTCGAGGGGCCAGATGGCCTACTCTTGTTTCTAGTTCTTATGTTCTTATGTTTTTATCGCACAGAATCCAGGGGGCGGTAGCTAATTGAATACAAAATTGGCTTGTCAACAGAAACAAAAGGGTGGTCGTAAGTTGGCGCTGTGCCTTAGATGGTTAAAGCGCCTGTCTAATAAACAGGAGATCCTGAATTCAAATCACAGCAGTGCACTCACACTTTTCGAAGGGTAACTGTTTTATTGCTTGTGGAATAAAGTTATGTGATTTATTTTTTTAAAAGGTGATTGTGGAGGGTTGTTTTTCAAACTGGAGGCCTTTGACCAGCAGTGTGCCTCAGGGATCTGGGCTGGGTCCATTGTTATTTGTTATGCATATTAATGATTTGGGTGAGTATGTCGGAGGCATGGTTTGCACATGACACAACGATTGGCGGCGTAGTGGCTAGTGAAAAAGGTTATATCAGACTGCAACAGAATGTTGACCATTCGCGCCAGTGGGCCGATAAATGGCAGATGGAATTTAATTCGGAAAAATGTGAGTTGATGCATTTTGGTAGATCAAATCAAGGCAGGGACGACTCAGTTAATGGTAGGGAGTTGGGGAGAGTTACAGAACAAAGCGATCTGGGGGTTCAGTTTCATAGCTGCTTGAAGGAGGAGTCACAGCTGGACAGAGTCGTGGAGAAAGCATTCAGCATGCTCGGCTTTATTGGTCAGAACATTGAATACAGGAGTTGGGACGTCATGTTGAAGTTGTACAAGACAAAGTACTGCACGGTCTCGCAAGTGGTTAGCATTGGTTGCTTCACGGCGCCAGGGTCCCAGATTCGATCCCGGCTCTGGGTCACTGTCTGTGTGGAGTTTGCACATTCTCCTCATGTTTGTGTGAGTTTCGCCCCCGAAACACCCAAAAATGTGCATGATAGGTGGATTGGCCACGCTAAATTTCCCCTTAATTGAAAAAAATGAATTGGATATTCTAAATTTATTTTAGAAAGAAGTTGTATAAGATATTAGTAAGACGACACATGGAATCCTGTGTTCAGTTCTTGTCACTCTGTTAGAGGAAGGATATTGTTAAACTAGGAACAGTGCAGAAGAGATTTACGAGGATTCTACCGGGAGTGAATTGGCTGAACTATAAAGAGAGGCTGTATAGGCTCGGTCTTTTTCCCCTGGAGCGTAGGAGGCTTATGGACGATCTTATAGAGTGTATGAGATAATGAGGGGCATAGATAAGGCAGTTAGTCAACACATTTTCCCACAGGTTGAGGAGTCTAGAACTGGAGTGCACAGGTTTCAGGTGAGAGGGGAGAGGTACAAAAGAGACCAGAGCGGAAGTTTCTTCACACAGTGTGTGGTGAGCATCTGGAATAACCTGCCAGAGGCAGTGGTAGAGGCGGATACAGTTTTTCTCCTATAAAAAACAGTTGGAGAGTTACATGGCAGGGGAGGCATAGACGGATATGGACAAAATGGGGGCAAGTGGGACTAGCCTCGTCATGTGGGGCGCAGTGGTACTGGTTAAGTGTTTTATTTGTACCTGTATTTAAGTTGGACAATTTCTAAACCCTAGGCACTACACTTGTACTGTCCCCCACCCTTCCACATCCTTTAACTGAAGGGGTAGAATGAATAACAGGTAAGCTCTTTCTATCTTTTCTTCTCTCGAGGGGATGGCAGAGAAGGTAGTGCAGTTCCTCCAGCACAATGATTGAGGTGAGGGACGCTGTCAGTGTCCCTGCTGATTTCATCTGTGGGAAGTGCACCCATCTCCAGCTCCTCAGAAACTGCGTTAGGGAACTGGAGCTGGAGCTGGAGCTGGATGAATTTCGGATCATTCGGGAGGCAGAGGTGGTTATAGATGGAAGCTTCAGGGATGTAGTTAGTAGAAAGAATAAAGACAGATGGGTGACGGTAAGAGGGGCTGGGAGGAAGCAGTCAGTATAGGGATCCCTTGTGGTCGTTCCCCTTAGTAACAAGTAGACCGCTTTGGATACTGTTGGAGGGGAGGGGTGACTTACCAGGAGCAGGCCATGGGATACAGGTCTCTGGCACAGAGTCTGTCCCTGTTGCTCAGAAAGGCAGGGGGGAGAGGAGCAGAGCATTAGTCATTGGAGACTCCATAGTTAGGGGAATAGATAGGAGATTCTGTGGGAACGAGAAAGACTCACAGCTGGTGTGTTGCCTCCAAGGTTCCAGGGTCCGTGATGTCTCGGACCGTGTTTTCGGGATCCTTAAGGTAAAGGGGAGCAGCCCCAAGTCGTGGTCCACATAGGTACCAACGACATAGGTAGGAAAAGGGATAGGGGTGTAAGGGAGTAATTCAGGGAGCTAGGGTGGAAACTTAGATCTAGGACAAACAGAGTTATTATCTCTGCGTTGTTACCCGTGTCATGTGCTCGCAAGACGATGAATAGGGAGAGAGAGGAGTTGAACACGTGGCTACAGGGATGGTGCAGAAGGGAGGGTTTCAGATTTCTGGATAATTGGGGATCATTGTGGGGTCGGTGGGACCTCTACAAACGGGATAGTCTACACCTGGACCAGAGGGGTACCAATATCCTGGGGGGCGGGGGGGGGGCGGGGGGGGGGGGGGGTTGCTAATGCTCTTCGGGAGGTTTTAAACTAGTTCAGCAGGGGATTGGGAACCTGAATTGCAGCTCCTGTATAAAGGAGGTTGACAGTAGTGAGGTCATGAGTAAGGTTTCAAAGTAGCAGGAGTGTACCGGCAGGCAGGAAGGTAGTTTAAAGTGTGTCTTCTTCAATGCCAGGTGCATCCGGAATAAGGTGGGTGAACTTGCGGCATGGGTTGGTACCTGGGACTTCGATGTTGTGACCATTTCGGAGACATGGATAGAGCATGTTCAGGAATAATGGTTGTTGCAGGTGCCGGGGTTTAGATATTTCAGTAAGCTCAGGGAAGGTGGTAATATAGGCGGAGGGGTGGCATTGTTAGTCAAGGACAGTATTACGGTGGCAGAAAGGACGTTTGATGAGGACTCGTCTACTAAGGTAGTATGGTCTGAGGTTAGAAACAGGAAAGGAGAGGTCACCCTGTTAGTTGTATTCTATAAGTCGCCGAAACGTCCCAGAGATGTAGAGGAAAGGATTGCAAAGATGATTTTGGATAGGAGCGAAAGCAACAGGGTAGTTGTTATTGGGGACTTTAACTTTCCAAATATTGACTGGAAACGCTATAGTTCGAGTACTTTAGATGGGTCCGTTTTTGTCCAATGTGTGCACGAGGGTTTCCTAACACAGTATGGAGATCGGCCAACGAGAGATGAGGCCATATTGGATTTGTTACTGGGTAATGAACCAGGATAGGTGTTAGATCTGGAGGTAGGTGAACACTTTGGTGATAGTGACAACAATTCTATTTTGTTTACATTAGTGATGGAAAGGGATAAGTATATACTGCATGGCAAGTGTTATATCTGGGGGAAAGGCAATTATGATGCGATGAGGCAAGACTTAGGATGCATCGGATGGAGAGGAAAACTGCAGGGGATGGGCACAATGGAAATGTGGAGCTTCTTGAAGGAACAGCTACTGCGTGTGCTTGATAAGTATGTACCTGTCAGGCAGGGAGGAAGTGGTCGAGGCGAGGGAACCGTGGTTTACTAAAGCAGTCGAAACACTTGTCAAGAGGAATAAGGAGGCTTATTTAAAGATTAGACATGAAGGTTCAGTTAGGACGCTCGCGTGTTACAAGTTAGCTAGGAAGGACCTAAAGAGAGAGCCAGGAGGGGACATGAGAAGTATTTGGCAGGTAGGATCAAGGATAACCCTAAAGCTTTCTATAGATATGTCAGGAATAAAAGAATGACTAGGGTAAGAGTAGGGCCAGTCAAGGACAGCAGTGGGTAGTTGTGCGTGGTGTCCGAGGAGATAGGAGATATGCTAAATGAATATATTTCGTCAGTATTCACACAGGAAAAAGACAATGTTGTCGAGGAGAATACTGAGATTCAGGCTATTAGACTAGAAGGGCTTGAGATTCATAAGGAGGAGGTGTTAGCAATTCCAGGAAGTGTGAAAAAAGATAAGTCCCCTGGGGCGGATGGGATTTATCCTAGGATTCTCTGGGAAGCTAGGGAGGAGATTGCTGATCTTTGGGCTCTGATCTTTAAGTCATCTTTGTCTACTGGAATTGTGCCAGAAGACTGGAGGATACCAAATGTTGTCCCCTTGTTCAAGAAGAGGAGTAGGGACATCCCCGGTAACTATAGACAAGTGAGCCTTACTTCTGTTGTGGGCAAAGTCTTGGAATGGTTTATGAGTGATAGGATGTATAATCACCTGGAAAGGAACAATTTGATTAGAGATAGTCAACATGGTTTTGTGAAGGGTAGGTAGTGCCTCAGAAACCTTATTGAGTTCTTTGGGAATGTGATAAAACAGGTGGATGAGGATAAAGCAGTTGATGTGGTGTACATGGATTTCAGAAGCGTTTGATAAGGTTCCCCACGGTAGGCTACAGCAGGAAATACGGAGGCATGGGATTCAGGGAGATTTAGCAGTTTGGATCAGAAATTGGCTAGCTGGAAGAAGAAAAAGGGTGGTGGTTGATGGAAAATGTTCAGTTTGGAGTCCAGTTACTAGTGGTTACTAGTGGTGTACCACAAGGATATGTTTTGGGGCCAGTGCTGTTTGTCATTTTTATAAATGACCTAGAGGAAGGCGTAGAAGGATGTGTGAGTAAATTTGCAGATGACACTAAAGTCGGTGGAGTTGTGGACAGAGCGGAAGGATGTTACAAGTTACAGAGGGACATAGATAAGCTGCAGCGCTGGGCTGAGAGGTGGCAAGTGGAGTTTAGTGCAGAAACGTGTGAGATGATTCATGTTGAAAGGAATAACAGGAAGATCGTGTACTGGGCTAATGGTAAGATTCTTGGCAGTGTGGATGAGCAGGGAGATCTCGGTGTCCATGTACATAGATCCCTGATAGTTACCACCCAGGTTGAGAGGGTGGTTAAGAAGGCGTGCGGTGTGTTAGCATGTATTGGTAGAGGGATTGATTTTAGGAGCCATGAGGTCATGTTGCAGCTGGACAAAACACTGGTGCGGCCGCATTTGGAGTACGCGTACAATTCTGGTCGCCACATTATAGGAAGGATGTGGAAGCATTGGTAAGGGCGCAGAGGAGATTTACCAGAATGTTGCCTGGTATAGAGGGAAGATCTTATGAGGAAAGGCTGAGGGACTTGAGGCTGTTTTAGTTAGAGAGAAAATGGTTAAGGAGTGACTAAATTGAGGCATACAAGGTGCTCAGAGAATTGGATAGGGTGGACAGTGAGAGCCTTTTCCCTCAGATGGTGATGTCTAGCACGATGGGACATAGCTTTGAATTGAGGGGAGATAGATATAGGATCGACGTCAGAGGTAGGTTCTTTACTCAGAGAGTAGTAACGGCCTGGAATGCCCTGCCTGCAACAGTTGTCGACTCGCCAACAGTGAGGACATTCAAATGGTCATTGGATAGACTTATGGACGATAAGGGAATAGTGTAGATGGTCTTAAGAGTGGCATCACAGTCGGCGCAACATCGAGGGCCGAAGGGCCTGTACTGCGCTGTAATGTTCTATGTTCTATAGAAACTGAGCGACATGGACAAGGTGGGCCAAAGGTCCTTTTTCCATGCTGTAAAGATCTATGACTCTATGATTCGTTGCCTCTCCAATCGCACCGTCTGGGCTTGAAACGTCGCAATTACCTGCAAGGACTCGCATTCAACATATCGTTTTGCATTATTGACATTGTCTTTTTCTGTGTTTCTGGAAGCGAACTCTTCATTCACCTGAGGATGGTCTGAGCTCCGAAAGCTAGTGTACCGAAACAAACCTGTTGGACGTCAACCTGATATTATAAGACTTCTTACTGTGCCCTACCCGGTCCAACACCGGCATCTCCACATCATCAAAAAATAAAGCTTGGAGGAGATAAGAACATTAAAAAGGATAGGGAGGAGGCGATAAAAACATTTCAACAGTTATGTCAGAAGGAGATAAAGAATTTAAAAGCGAATTAAAAAGTGAATGACAGGAGGAAGTATTGCATTTAAAAAGTGAATGGGAGGAGGAAGTATTGAAATTAGAAAGTGAAAGGCAGCAGGGAGTATTGCATTTAAAAAGTGAATGGGAGGAGGAAGTATTGAAATTAGAAAGTGAATGACAGGAGGAAGTATTAGATTTAAAAAGTGAAAGTCAGCAGGGAGTATTGAAATTAGAAAGTGAATGGGAGGAGGAGGTATTGAAATTAGAAAGTGAAAGGCAGGAGGAAGTATTGAAATTAGAAAGTGAAAGGCAGCAGGGAGTATTGAAATTAGAAAGTGAAAGGCAGCAGGAAGTATTGAAATTAGAAAGTGAATGAGAGGAGGAAGTATTGAAATTAGAAAGTGAATGGGAGGAGGAAGTATTGAAATTAGAAAGTGAATGGCAGCAGGATGTATTGCATTTAAAAAGTGAATGGGAGGAGGAAGAAAATAAATTAAAAAGTGAAAGGCAGCAGGAAGAATTGACATTAAAAAGTGAAAGTCAGGACGAAGTATTGAAATAAAAAAATGAATGGGAGGAGTAAGTACGGAAATTAAAAGGTGAAAGGCAGGAGGAAGTATTGACATTAGAAAGTGAATGAGAGGAGTAAGTATGGAAATTAAAAAGCGAAAGGCAGGAGGAGGTATTGAATTAAAAAGTGAATGGGAGGAGGATGTATTGAAATTAAAAAGAGAAAGCCAGGAGGAAGAATTGAGATTATAAAGTGAATGACAGGAGAAAGTATTGCAATTGAAAAGTGAGTGAAAGTTGTTTGGAGAAGCAGCGTGTAGGTGCAGACGGGGACTGTATGTACAGAGGTTGTATAGGAGTGAGTGAAAGTTGTTTGGAGAGGCAGCGTGTAGGTGCAGACGGGGACTGTATGTACAGAGGTTGTATAGGAGTGAGTGAAAGTTGTTTGGAGAAGCAGCGTGTAGGTGCAGACGGGGACTGTATGAACAGAGGTTGTATAGGAGTGAGTGAAAGTTGTTTGGAGCGGCAGCGTGTAGGTGCAGACGGGGACTGTATGTACAGAGGTTGTATAGGAGTGAGTGAAAGTTGTTTGGAGAGGCAGCGTGTAGGTGCAGACGGGGGCTGTATGTACAGAGATTGTATAGGAGTGAGTGAAAGTTGTTTGGTGAGGCAGCGTGTAGGTGCAGACGGGGACTGTATGTACAGAGGTTGTATAGGAGTGAGTGAAAGTTGTTTGGAGAGGCTGCGTGTAGGTGCAGACGGGGGTTGTATGTACAGAGGCTGTATAGGAGTGAGTGAAAGTTGTTGGGAGAGGCAGCGTGTAGGTGCAGACGGGGTTGTATGTACAGAGGTTGTATAGGAGTGAGTGAAAGTTGTTTGGAGAGGCAGCGTGTAGGTGCAGACGGGGACTGTATGTACAGAGGTTGCATTGCAGTGAGTGAAAGTTGTTTGGAGAGGCAGCGTGTAGGTGCAGACGGGCGCTGTATGTACAGAGGTTGTATAGGAGTGAGTGAAAGTTGTTTGGAGAGGCAGCGTGTAGGTGCAGACGGGGGCTGTACGTACAGAGGTTGCATAGGAGTGAGTGAAAGTTGTTTGGAGAGGCAGCGTGTAGGTGCAGACGGGGTTGTATGTACAGAGGTTGTATAGGAGTGAGTGGAAGTTGTTTGGAGAGGCAGCGTGTCGGTGCAGACGGGGGCTGTATGTACAGAGGTTGTATAGGAGTGAGTGAAAGTTGTTTGGAGAGGCAGCGTGTAGGTGCAGACGGGGACTGTACGTACAGAGGTTGTATAGGAGTGAGTGAAAGTTGTTTGGAGAGGCAGCGTGTAGGTGCAGACGGGGGCTGTATGTACAGAGGTTGTGTTGGAGTGAGTGAAAGTTGTTTGGAGAAGCAGCGTGTAGGTGCAGACGGGGCTGTATGGTCAGAGGTTGTATAGTAGTGAGTGAAAGTTGTTTGGAGAGGCAGCGTGTAGGTGCAGACGGGGGCTGTATGTACAGAGGTTGTATAGGAGTGAGTGAAAGTTGTTTGGAGAGGCAGCGTGTAGGTGCAGACGGGGGCTGTATGTACAGAGGATGTATAGGAGTGAGTAAAAGTTGTTTGGAGAGGCAGCGTGTAGGTGCAGACGGGGGCTGTATGTACAGAGGTTGTATAGGAGTGAGTGAAAGTTGTTTGGAGAGGCAGCGTGTAGGTGCAGACGGGGACTGTACGTGCAGAGGTTGTATAGGAGTGAGTGAAAGTTGTTTGGAGAGGCAGCGTGTCGGTGCAGACGGGGGCTGTATGTACAGAGATAGTATAGGAGTGAGTGAACGTTGTTTGGTGAGGCAGCGTGTAGGTGCAGACGGGGACTGTATGTACAGAGGTTGTATAGGAGTGAGTGAAAGTTGTTTGGAGAGGCTGCGTGTAGGTGCAGACGGGGGTTGTATGTACAGAGGCTGTATAGGAGTGAGTGAAAGTTGTTGGGAGAGGCAGCGTGTAGGTGCAGACGGGGTTGTATGTACAGAGGTTGTATAGGAGTGAGTGAAAGTTGTTTGGAGAGGCAGCGTGTAGGTGCAGACGGGGACTGTATGTACAGAGGTTGCATTGCAGTGAGTGAAAGTTGTTTGGAGAGGCAGCGTGTAGGTGCAGACGGGCGCTGTATGTACAGAGGTTGTATAGGAGTGAGTGAAAGTTGTTTGGAGAGGCAGCGTGTAGGTGCAGACGGGGGCTGTACGTACAGAGGTTGCATAGGAGTGAGTGAAAGTTGTTTGGAGAGGCAGCGTGTAGGTGCAGACGGGGTTGTATGTACAGAGGTTGTATAGGAGTGAGTGGAAGTTGTTTGGAGAGGCAGCGTGTAGGTGCAGACGGGGGCTGTATGTACAGAGGTTGTATAGGAGTGAGTGAAAGTTGTTTGGAGAGGCAGCGTGTAGGTGCAGACGGGGGCTGTATGTACAGAGGTTGTGTTGGAGTGAGTGAAGGTTGTTTGGAGAGGCAGCGTGTAGGTGCAGACGGGGGCTGTATGTACAGAGGTTGTATAGGAGTGAGTGAAAGCTGTTTGGAGAGGCAGCGTGTAGGTGCAGACGGGGGCTGTATGTACAGAGGTTGTATTGGAGTGAGTGAAAGTTGTTTGGAGAAGCAGCGTGTAGGTGCAGACGGGGCTGTATGTACAGAGGATGTATAGGAGTGAGTAAAAGTTGTTTGGAGAGACAGCGTGTAGGTGCAGACGGGGGCTGTATGTACAGAGGTTGTATTGGAGTGAGTGAAAGTTGTTTGGAGAGGCAGCGTGTAGGTGCAGACGGGGCTTTATGTACAGAGGTTGTATTGGAGTGAGTGAAAGTTGTTTGGTGAGGCAGCGTGTAGGTGCAGACGGGGACTGTATGTACAAAGGTTGTATAGGAGTGAGTGAAAGTTGTTTGGAGAGGCAGCTTGTAGGTGCAGACGGGGACTGTATGTACAGAGGTAGTATAGGAGTGAGTGAAAGTTGTTTGGAGAGGCAGCGTGTAGGTGCAGACGGGGCTGTATGTACAGAGGTTGTATTGGAGTGAGTGAAAGTTGTTTTGTGAGGCAGCGTGTAGGTGCAGATGGGGACTGTATGTACAGAGGTTGTATAAGAGTGAGTGAAAGTTGTTTGGAGAGGCAGCGTGTAGGTGCAGACGGGGACTGTATGGACAGAGGTTGTATAGGAGTGAGTGAAAGTTGTTTGGAGAGGCAGCGTGTAGGTGGAGACGGGGATTGTATGTACAGAGGTTGTATAGGATTGAGTGAAAGTTGTTTGGAGAGGCAGCGTGTAGGTGCAGACGGGGACTGTATGTACAGAGGTTGTATTGGAGTGAGTGAAAGTTGTTTTGTGAGGCAGCTTGTAGTTGCAGACGGGGACTGTATGTACAGATGTTGTATAGGAGTGAGTGAAAGTTGTTTGGAGAGGCAGCGTGTAGGTGGAGACGGGGATTGTATGTACAGAGGTTGTATAGGAGAGAGTGAAAGTTGTTTGGAGAGGCAGCGTGTAGGTGCAGACGGGGGCTGTATGTACAGAGGTTGTATAGGAGTGAGTAAAAGTTGTTTGGAGAGGCAGCGTGTAGGTGCAGACGGGGGCTGTATGTACAGATGTTGTATAGGAGTGAGTGAAAGTTGTTTGGAGAGGCAGCGTGTAGGTGGAGACGGGGATTGTATGTACAGAGGTTGTATAGGAGTGAGTGAAAGTTGTTTGGAGAGGCAGCGTGTAGGTGCAGACGGGGGCTGTATGTACAGAGGTTGTATAGGAGTGAGTAAAAGTTGTTTGGAGAGGCAGCGTGTAGGTGCAGACGGGGGCTGTATGTACAGAGGTTGTATAGGAGTGAGTGAAAGTTGTTTGGAGAGGCAGCGTGTAGGTGCAGACGGGGACTGTACGTACAGAGGTTGTATAGGAGTGAGTGAAAGTTGTTTGGAGAAGCAGCGTGTAGGTGCAGACGGGGCTGCATGGTCAGAGGTTGTATAGGAGTGAGTGAAAGTTGTTTGCAGAGGCAGCGTGTAGGTGCAGACGGGGGCTGTATGTACAGAGGTTGTATAGGAGTGAGTGAAAGTTGTTTGGAGAGGCAGCGTGTAGGTGCAGACGGGGGCTGTATGTACAGAGGTTGTATAGGAGTGAGTGAAAGCTGTTTGGAGAGGCAGCGTGTAGGTGCAGACGGGGGCTGTATGTACAGAGGTTGTATTGGAGTGAGTGAAAGTTGTTTGGAGAAGCAGCGTGTAGGTGCAGACGGGGCTGTATGTACAGAGGTTGTATAGGAGTGAGTAAAAGTTGTTTGGAGAGACAGCGTGTAGGTGCAGACGGGGGCTGTATGTACAGAGGTTGTATTGGAGTGAGTGAAAGTTGTTTGGAGAGGCAGCGTGTAGGTGCAGACGGGGCTTTATGTACAGAGGTTGTATTGGAGTGAGTGAAAGTTGTTTGGTGAGGCAGCGTGTAGGTGCAGACGGGGACTGTATGTACAGAGGTTGTATAGGAGTGAGTGAAAGTTGTTTGGAGAGGCAGCGTGTAGGTGCAGACGGGGACTGTATGTACAGAGGTTGTATAGGAGTGAGTGAAAGTTGTTTGGAGAGGCAGCGTGTAGGTGCAGACGGGGCTGTATGTACAGAGGTTGTATTGGAGTGAGTGAAAGTTGTTTTGTGAGGCAGCGTGTAGGTGCAGATGGGGACTGTATGTACAGAGGTTGTATAAGAGTGAGTGAAAGTTGTTTGGAGAGGCAGCGTGTAGGTGCAGACGGGGACTGTATGGACAGAGGTTGTATAGGAGTGAGTGAATGTTGTTTGGAGAGGCAGCGTGTAGGTGGAGACGGGGATTGTATGTACAGAGGTTGTATAGGAGGGAGTGAAAGTTGTTTGGAGAGGCAGCGTGTAGGTGCAGACTGGGACTGTATGTACAGAGGTTGTATTGGAGTGAGTGAAAGTTGTTTTGTGAGGCAGCTTGTAGTTGCAGACGGGGACTGTATGTACAGATGTTGTATAGGAGTGAGTGAAAGTTGTTTGGAGAGGCAGCGTGTAGGTGGAGACGGGGATTGTATGTACAGAGGTTGTATAGGAGAGAGTGAAAGTTGTTTGGAGAGGCAGCGTGTAGGTGCAGACGGAGGCTGTATGTACAGAGGTTGTATAGGAGCGAGTGAAAGTCGTTTGGAGAGGCAGCGTGTAGGTGCAGACGGGGACTGTACGTCCAGAGGTTGTATAGGAGTGAGTGAAAGTTGTTTGGAGAGGCAGCGTGTAGGTGCAGACGGGGGCTGTATGTACAGAGGTTGTATAGGAGTGAGTGAAAGTTGTTTGGAGTGGCAGCGTGTAGGTGCAGACGGGGACTGTATGTACAGAGGTTGTATAGGAGTGAGTGAAAGTTGTTTGGAGTGGCAGCGTGTAGGTGCAGACGGGGACTGTACGTACAGAGGTTGTATAGGAGTGAGTGAACGTTGTTTGGAGAGGCAGCGTGTAGGTGCAGACGGGGGCTGTATGTACAGAGGTTGTATAGGAGTGAGTGAAAGTTGTTTGGAGAGGCAGCGTGTAGGTGCAGACGGGGGCTGTATGTACAGAGGTTGTATAGGAGTGAGTGAAAGTTGTTTGGAGAGGCAGCGTGTAGGTGCAGACGGGGGCTCTATGTTCAGAGGTTGTATAGGAGTGAGTGAAAATTGTTTGGAGAGGCAGCGTGTAGGTGCAGACGGGGCTGTACGTACAGAGGTTGTATAGTAGTGAGTGAAAGTTGTTTGGAGAGGCAGCATGTAGTTGCAGACGTGGGCTGTATGTACAGAGGTTGTATAGGAGTGAGTAAAAGTTGTTTGGAGAGGCAGCGTGTAGGTGCAGACGGGGACTGTATCTACAGAGGTTGTATAGGAGTGAGTGAAAGTTGTTTGGAGAGGCAGCGTGTAGGTGCAGACGGGGACTATGTACAGAGGTTGTATAGGAGCGAGTTAAAGTTGTTTGGAGTGGCAGCGTGTAGGTGCAGACGGGGACTGTATGTACAGAGGTTGTATAGGAGTGAGTGAAAGTTGTTTTGAGAGGCAGCGTGTAGGTGCAGATGGGGGCTGTATGTACAGAGGTTGGATAGCAGTGAGTGAAAGTTGTTTGGAGAGGCAGCGTGTAGGTGCAGACGGGGCTGTATGTACAGATGTTGTATAGGAGTGAGTGAAAGTTGTTTGGAGAGGCAGCGTGTAGGTGCAGACGGGGGCTGTATGTACAGAGGTTGTATAGGAGTGAGTGAAAGTTGTTTGGAGAGGCAGCGTGTAGGTGCAGACGGGGGCTGTACGTACAGAGGTTATATAGTAGTGAGTGAAAGTTGTTTGGAGAGGCAGCGTGTAGTTGCAGACGTGGACTGTATGTACAGAGGTTGTATAGGAGTGAGTGAAAGTTGTTTGGAGAGGCAGTGTGTAGGTGCAGACGGGGACTGTATGTACAGAGGTTGTATAGGAGTGAGTGAAAGTTGTTTGGAGAGGCAGCGTGTAGGTGCAGACGGGGACTGTACGTACAGAGGTTGTATAGGGGTGAGTGAAAGTTGATTTGAGAAGCTGAGTGCAGACACTGACGTGGTGTGCATGCAGTAAGAATTCTTACAACAACTGGGTAATGTCCAAAATGTTTGTTTCAAATCATTAGCTTACAGCGCACTGCTCCTTCCTCGGGTGAATGAAGAGGTATGTTCCAGAAACATATATACAGGCAAATCCAAACATGCCAGACAATGCTTAGAATGCGAGCATTCGCAGGTAATTAAATCTTTACAGATCCAGAGATGGGGTAACCCCAGGTTAAAGAGGTGTGAATTGTGTCAAGCCAGGACCGTTGGTAGGATTTCGCAAGCCCAGACCAGATGGTGGGGGATGAATGTAATGTGACATGAATCCCTGGTCCCGGTTGAGGCCGCACTCATGTGTGCGGAACTTGGCTATAAGTTTCCGCTCGGCGATTCTGCGTTGTCGCGCGTCCGGAAGGCCACCTTGGAGAACGCTTACCCGGAGATCAGAGGCTGAATGCCCTTGACTGCTGAAGTGTTCTCCGACTGGAAGGGAACATTCCTGCCTGGTGATTGTCGCGCAAAGTCCGTACAACCATTGTCGCAGCGTCTGCATGGTCTCGCCAATGTACCACGCTTCGGGACATCCTTTCCTGCAGCGTATGAGGTAGACAACGTTGGCCGAGCCGCACGAGTACGTAGCGCGTACCTGGTGGGTGGCGTTCTCACGTGTAATAGTGGTATCCATGTCGATGATCTGGCACGTCTTGCAGAGATTGCCATGGCAGGGTTGTGTGGTGTCGTGGTCACTGTTCTGAAGGCTGGGTAGTTTGCTGCAAACACTGGTTTGTTTGAGGTTGCGCGGTTGTTTGAAGGCAAGTAGTGGGGGTGTGGGGATGATCTTGGCAAGATGTTCTCCTTCATCGACGACGTGTTGAAGGCTGCGAACAAGACGTCATAGTTTCCCAGCAACGGGCAAGTACTGGACGACGCTTGGCACTCTGTCGGTTGTGTCCCGTCGTTTGTCTTCTGCGAAAGCTGGTGATTTGAAACAAACCTATTGGACTTTAACCTGGTGTTGTAAGACTTCTTACTGTCCTCACAACAGTACAATTCTGGCATTTCCACATCGCGGTGTTTACGTGCAGAGTTGGTACAGGAGTGAGTGAAAGTTGTTTGGAGAAGCAGAGTGCAGATGCTGACGGGAGTGTCCGTATAAAGGTGGTATACGAGTGAGTGAAAGTTGTTTGGGGAAGCAATGTGCAGTAACGGACGGAGGGCGTAAGCATATTGGTGGTACAGGAGTGAGTGAAAGTTGTTTGCGGAAGCAGGGTGCAGCGACAGACGTGGACTGTACATATGGAGGTGGTGGAGGAGTGAGTAAAAGTTGTTTGCGGTAGCAGGGTGCAGCGACAGACGTGGACTGTACATATGGAGGTGGTGGAGGAGTGAGTAAAAGTTGTTTGCGGAAGCAGGGTGCAGCGACAGACGTGGACTGTACGTATGGAGGTGGTGGAGGAGTGAGTAAAAGTTGTTTGGAGAAGCAGGCTTCAGGTTCCGGCGAGAAGTGTAAGTATAGCGGTGGTATAGAAGTGAGAGAAAGTTGTGCGGGGAAGCAGGATGCAGGTACCGACGGGGATTTGTATGTACAGACGTGGTGTACGAGTGAGTGAAAGTGGTTTGGAGAGCAGAGTGCAGATACAGAAGGGGGTTGTACCTATAGAGGTGGTATAGGAATGAGTGTAGGTTGGGAAAGCAGGGTGCAGGCACAGATATGGTGTTTACATATTCAGGTGGTGGAGGAGTGAGTGAATGTTGTTTGGAGTACCAAGGTGCAGATACGGACGGGGGGGGGGGGGTTATGTATACAGGTGGTATAGCAGTGAGTGAATTTTGTTTGCAGAAGGTGGGTGTTTTGGAGTGAGTGAATGCTGTTTGGGGAAGCAAGGTGCAGCTAAGGACGGCGGTGTTTACGTTAGAAGTGCTGAAGGAGTGAGTGAAATTGTTTGAAGTAGAAGGCGCAGATGCAGATGGGGTGTGATGTATACGTCTTCACTCTCCTCAGGAAGGAGCAGTGCTGCGAAAGCTCGTGTTTGAAACAAACCTGGTGTACTTCAAACTGGTGATGTAGGACTTCTTACTGTGCTCACCCCAGTCCAACGCCGGCTTCTTCACATCATGTATAGAGGGTGCAGGTACAGACGAGTGGCGTCAGAATAGCGGAGGTACAGGAGTAAGTCAAAGTTGTGCGGGGAGGAGACTGAAGGTACGAACGTGGGAGGGGGGGGTTGTGAGTATAGAGATGGCATAGGAATGAGTGAAATTTGTTTGGAGAAGCAAGGTGCTGTTACTGACGCGGGGGTTGAGGTGTAGGTATACAGGTGGTATACGAGTGCGTGAAAGTTGTTTGGGGAGCAGCGTTCAGGTGCAGACGGTGGGGTGTGCGCCTAGAGGTGGTATAGGAGTGAGTGAATGTTGTTTGGAGTAGCATAGTGCGGTTACAGACGGGTGTGTACATATAGAGGTGGTAAAGGAGTGAGTGAATGTTGTTTGGAGAAGCAGGGTGCAGCTGCAGACGGGGTTTTTACGTTAGAGGTGCTAAAGGAGTGAGTGAAAGTTGTTTGGAGTAGCGGGTGCAGATACAGATGGGATGTGATGTATACCTCTTCATTCCCCTGAGGATGGAGCAGTGTTGCGAAAGGTGGTACTTGAAACAAACCTGTTGGACTTTAACCTGATAATGTAAGACTTCTTACTGTGCTCACCCCAGTCCAGCCGCCTCCTCAATACATTCAAAGTTTTTGCATCAACTACTTCCTGTGGTAATGAATTCCACAGGCTCACCACTCTTTGTGTGAAGAAATGTCTCCTTATATCTGTCCGAAATGGTTTACCCTGAATCCTCAGGCTGTGACCCCTGGTTCTGGACACACCCATCATTGGTAACATCTTCCCTGCATCTACATGGTCTAGTCCTGTTAGATTTTATCAGTCTCTATGAGATCCCCCCTCATTCTTCTGAGCTCCAGCGAGAACAATCCCAACCTAGTCAAACTCTCCTCACATGACATCCCGCCATCCCTGAAATTATTCTGATAAACCTTCGCTGCACTCCCTCGAGAGCAAGAGTAACCTTCCTCAGAGAAGGAGACCAAAACTGTATACAATACTCCAGGTGTGGCCTCACCAAGGCCCTGTACAATTGCAGCAACACATCCCTGCTTCTGTACTCGAAACCTCTCACAATGAAGGCCAACGTACCGTTAGCCTTCTTTACCGCCTGCTGCACCTGCATGCTTACCTTCAGCGACTGGTGCACAAGGACACCCAGGTCCCGCTACACACTCGCCTCTCCCAATTTATAACCATTCAGGTAGTAATCTGCGTTCCTGTTTTTGCTTCCAACGTGTATACCCTCACACGTATCCAAATTATACTGCATCTGCCATTGATTTGCCCACTCGCCCAACCTGTCCAGACTTTGCTGTAGGATCCCAGCATACTTTGATTTGATTTGATTTATTATTGTCACATGTATTAGTATACAGTGAAAAGTTTTGTTTCTTCCATGCTGTACAAACAATGCGTGCCGTACATAGGGAAGGAAGGAGAGACTGCAGAATATAATGTTAAAGTTATAGCAAGGTGTAGAGAACAGATCAATTTAATACGAAGTAGGCCCATTCAAAAGTCTGATGGCAGTCGGAAAGAAGCTGTTCTTGAGTCGGTTGGTACGTGACCTTAAACTTTGGTATCTTTTTCCTGACGGAAGAAGGTGGAAGAGAGTATGTCCGGGGTGTGTGGGGTCCGTAATTATGCTGGCTGCCTTTCTGAGGCAGCGGGAATTATAGATAGGGTCAATGGATGGGAGACTGGTTTCCGTGATGGACTGGGCTACATTCACGACTTTTTGTAGTTTCCTGCGGCCTTGGACAGAGCAGGCTCCATACCAAGCCGTGATACAACCAGAAATACTGCTTTCTATGGTGCATTTGTAGAAGTTGGTGAGGGTCGTAGCTGACATGCCAAATTTTCTTAGTCTTCTGAGAAAGTAGAGTCAGTGGTGGGCTTTCCTAACTATAGTGTCGGCATGGGGGAACCAGGACAGGTTTTTGGTGATCTGTACACCTAAGAACTTGAAGCTCTTGACCCTTTCTACTTCGTTCACATTGACATAGACAGGGACATGTTCTCCACTGCGTTTCCTGCAGTCGATGACAATCTCCTTCATTTTGTTGACATTGAGGGAGAGATTATTGTCGTCGCCCCAGTTCACCAGATTCCCTATCTCATTCCTGTACTCTGTCACGTCATTGTTCGAAATCCGACCCACTACGGTGCTGTCATCAGCAAATTTGAAAATCGAGTTGGAGGGGAATTTGTCCACACAGTCATAGGTGCATAAGGAGTATAGTTGGGGGCCTAGGACACAGCCTTGTGGGGCAGCGGTGTTGAAGATGATCGTGGAGGAGGTGTTGTTGCCTATCTTTACTGATTGTGGCCTGTGGGTTAGAAAGTTCAGGATCCAGTCGCAGAGGGAGGAGCCGAGGCCAAGGCCACGGAGTTTGGGGACGAGTTTCGTCGGAATGATGGTGTTGAAGCCTGAGCTGCAGTCGATAAACAGGAGTCTTTGTTATCTAGGTGTTCCAGGGTAGAGGACAGGGCCATGGAGATGCCGTCTGCTGTGGACCAGTTGCAGCGGTAGACGAACTGTAGTGGATCAACACAATCTGGGAGGCTGGAGTTGATTCGTGCCACGACTGGACTTTCGAAGTACTTCATGATTATGGATGTCAGAGCCACTGGACGATAGTCATTAAGGCACACTGCTTGACTTTTTTTGGTACAGGGATTATGGTGGACTTCTTGAAGCAGATAGGGACCTCCGATTGTTGCAAAGAGCGGTTGAAGATGTCTGCGAACACCACTGCCAGCTGATCCGCGCATGACCTGAGTGCTCGTCCGGGAACCCCATCCGGGCCAGTGGCTTTCCATGGGTTGACCTTTGAGAAGGCTGCTCTGACGTCTGCAGTGGTGATCTCAGATACAAGTTCATCCGAGGCTTCTGGGGTGGAGGGCTCGCTCTCGCTGACCTCTTGCTCAAAGCGGGCATAGAATGAGTTGAGCTCATCAGGGAGGGGTGCGTTGGAGCCGTCGATTTTACATGCCTTCATCTTGTAGCCTGCTATGTCTTGCAGACCTTGCCATAGACGGCGGGGGTCCCTGTGGCTAGCCCGGGACTCGAGCTTGGTCCGGTACTGTCTGTTGGCATCTTTGATGGCAAACAGAGCCGATTTCGGCGGGAGAACAGCTGGCGAGTCAGTTTCAACGGGAGCAGTGCGGAAGTGGCTGCTGGGAGGTAAGTCTGTCCTATAAAAGCACTTGTCTTTGCAGGGGCAGGCCAGTCGATTTCGGCGGGAGAACAGCTGGTGAGTCAGTTTCAGCGGGAGCAGTGCGGAAGTGGCTGCTGGGAGGTAAGTCTGTCCTTTAAAAGCACTTGTCTTTGCAGGGGCAGGCCAGTAGATTTCGCCGGGAGTGGAGCTGGCTGGTTAGTCAATTTCAGCAGGAGCTGAGAATTTTTTTTTTTAAATTAGTGTTTTAGGCGGGAACAGGAAGTCGACCCGCGGACGTCTGGGAAGACCCTCACCAAAAAAATTTAATTTAGTTGTTAGCCAGATCTTGGTAGAAAGTTAGAGGAATGGCAGGGAAGGGAGTGCAATGTTCCTCCTGCAGGATGTTTGAGGTGAGGGATGCAGTTAGTGTCCCTGCTGATTTTACCTTCAGGAAGTGCTGCCATCTCCAGCTCCTCCAAGACCGAGTTAGGGAACTGGAGCTGGAGTTGGAGAACTTCGGATCATTCGGGAGGCAGAAGAGGTCATAGATAGCAGCTTCAGGGAATTAGTTACACCAAAGATTGGAGATAGGTGGGTAACTGTAAGAGGGACTGGGAAAAAGCAGTCAGTGCAGGGATCCCCTGCGGCCGTTCCCCTGAGAACAAGTATACCGCTTTGGATACTTGTGGGGGGGGGGGGACTTACCAGGCGTAAGCCATGGGGTACGGGCCTCTGGCACGGAGTCTGTCCCTGTTGCTCAGAAGGGAAGGGGGAGAAGAGCAGAGCATTAATAATTGGGGACTCTATAGTCAGGGGCACAGATAGGAGATTTTGTGGGAGCGTGAGAGACTCACGTTTGGTATGTTGCCTCCCAGGTGCAAGGGTACGTGATGTCTCGGATCGTGTTTTCCGGGTCCTTAGGGGGAGGGGGAGCAGCCCCAAGTCGTGGTCCACATTGGCACTAACGACATAGGTAGGAAAGGGGACAAGGATGTCAGGCAGGCTTTCAGGGAGCTAGGATGGAAGCTCAGAACTAGAACAAAGAGAGTTGTTATCTATGGGTTGTTGCCCGTGCCACGTGATAGTGAGATGAGGCATAGGGAGAGAGAGCATTTAAACACGTGGTATAGGGATGGTGCAGGCGGGAGGGATTCAGATTTCTGGATAACTGGGGCTCTTTCTGGGGAAGGTGGGACCTCTACAGACAGGATGGTCTACATCTGAACCTGAGGGGCACAAGTATCCTGGGGGGGAGATTTGTTAGTGCTCTTTGGGGGGGGGGGGGGTTAAACTAATGCGGCAGGGGCATGGGAACCTGGATTGTAGTTTTAGGGTAAGGGAGAATGAGAGTAGAGAGGTCAGGAGCACAGATTTGACGTCGCAGGAGGGGGCCAGTGTTCAGGTAGGTGGTTTCAAGTGTGTCTACTTCAATGCCAGGAGTATACGAAACAAGGTAGGGGAACTGGCAGCATGGGTTGGTACCTGGGACTTCGATGTTGTGGCCATTTCGGAGACATGGATAGAGCAGGGACAGGAATGGATGTTGCAGGTTGCGGGGTTTAGGTGTTTTAGTAAGCTCAGAGAAGGAGGCAAAAGAGGGGGAGGTGTGGCGCTGCTAGTCAAGAGCAGTATTACGGTGGCGGAGAGGATGCTAGATGGGGACTCTTCTTCCGAGGTAGTATGGGCTGAAGTTAGAAACAGGAAAGGAGAGGTCACCCTGTTGGGAGTTTTTTATAGGCCTCCTAATAGTTCTAGGGATGTAGAGGAAAGGATGGCGAAGATGATTCTGGATAAGAGCGAAAGTAACAGGGTAGTTATTATGGGAGACTTTAACTTTCCAAATATTGACTGGAAAAGATATAGTTCGAGTACAATAGATGGGTCGTTTTTTGTACAGTCTGTGCAGGAGGGTTTCCTGAAACAATATGTTGACAGGCCAACAAGAGGCGAGGCCACTTTGGGGACAGTGACCACAATTCGGTGACGTTTACGTTAATGATGGAAAGGGATAAGTATACACCGCAGGGCAAGAGTTATAGCTGGGGGAAGGGCAATTATGATGCCATTAGACGTGACTTGGGGGGGGGGGATTGGGTGGAGAAGTAGGCTGCAAGTGTTGGGCACACTGGATAAGTGGGGCTTGTTCAAGGATCAGCTACTGCGTGTTCTTGATAAGTATGTACCGGTCAGGCAGGGAGGAAGGTGTCGAGCGAGGGAACCGTGGTTTACCAAGGAAGTGGAATCTCTTGTTAAGAGGAAGAAGGAGGCCTATGTGAAGATGAGGTGTGAAGTTTCAGTTGGGGCGATGGATAGTTACAAGGAAGCGAGGAAGGATCAAAAGAGAGAGCTAAGACGAGCAAGGAGGGGACATGAGAAGTATTTGGCAGGAAGGATCAAGGAAAACCCAAAAGCTTTCTATCGGTATGTCAGGAATAAGCGAATGACTAGGGAAAGTGTAGGACCAGTCAAGGACAGGGGTGGGAAATTGTGTGTGGAGTCTGAAGAGATAGGCGAGATACTAAATGAATATTTTTCGTCAGTATTCACTCAGGAAAAAGATAATGTTGTGGAGGAGAATGCTGAGCCCCAGGCTAATATAATAGATGGCATTGAGGTATGTAGGGAAGAGGTGTTGGCAATTCTGGACAGGCTGAAAATAGATAAGTCCCCAGGGCCTGATGGGATTTATCCTCGGATTCTCTGGGAGGCCAGGGAAGAGATTGCTGGACCTTTGGCTTTGATTTTTATGTCATCATTGACTACAGTATTAGTGCCAGAGGACTGGAGGTCAGCAAATCTGGTCCCTTTGTTCAAAAAGGGGAGCAGAGACAACCCCGGCAACTATAGACCGGTGAGCCTCACGTCTGTAGTGGATAAAGTCTTGGAGGGGATTATAAGCGACAAGATTTATAATCATCTAGATAGGAATAATATGATCAGGGATAGTCATCATGGCTTTGTGAAGGGTTGGTCATGCCTCACAAACCTTATTGAGTTCTTTGAGAAGATGACTGAACAGGTAGATGAGGGTAGAGCAGTTGATGTGGTGTATATGGATTTCAGCAAAGCGTTTGATAAGGTTCCCCACGGTAGGCTATTGCAGAAAATACGGAGGCTGGGGATTGAGGGTGATTTACAGATGTGGATCAGAAATTGGCTAGCTGAAAGAAGACAGAGGGTGGTGGTTGATGGGAAATGTTCAGAATCGAGTACAGTCACAAGTGGAGTACCACAAGTATCTGTTCTGGGGTCGTTGCTGTTTGTCATTTTTATCAATGACCTAGAGGAAAGCGCAGAAGGGTGGGTGAGTAAATGTGCAGATGATACTAAAGTCGATGGTGTTGTCGATAGTGTGGAAGGATGTAGCAGGTTACAGAGGGATATAGATAAGCTGCAGAGCTGGGCTGAGAGGTGGCAAATGGAGTTTAATGTAGAGAAGTGTGAGGTGATTCACTTTGGAAGGAATAACAGGAATGCGGAATATTTGGCTAATGGTAAAGTTCTTGAAAGTGTGGATGAGCAGAGGGATCTAGGTGTCCATGTACATAGATCCCTGAAAGTTGCCACCCAGGTTGATAGGGTTGTGAAGAAGGCCTATGGAGTGTTGGCCTTTATTGGTAGAGGGATTGAGTTCCGGAGTCGGGAGGTCATGTTGCAGCTGTTCAGAACTCTGGTACGGCCGCATTTGGAGTATTGCGTACAGTTCTGGTCACCGCATTATAGGAAGGACGTGGAGGCTTTGGAGCGGGTGCAGAGGAGATTTACCAGGATGTTGCCTGGTTTGGAGGGAAAATCTTATGAGGTAAGGCTGATGGACTTGAGGTTGTTTTCGTTGGAGAGAAGAAGGTTAAGAGGAGACTTAATAGAGGCATACAAAATGATCAGGGGGTTGGATAGGGTCGACAGTGAGAGCCTTCTCGCGCGGATGGAAATGGTTGGCACGAGGGGACATAGCTTTAAACTGAGGGGTAATCGATATAGGACAGAGGTCAGAGGTAGCTTCTTTACGCAAAGAGGAGTGAGGCCGTGGAATGCCCTACCTGCAACAGTTGTGAACTCGCCAACATTGAGGGCATTTAAAAGTATATTGGATAAACATATGGGTGATAATGGTATAGTGTAGGTTAGATGGCTTTTGTTTCGGTGCAACATCGTGGGCCGAAGGGCCTGTACTGCGCTGTATTGTTCTATGTTCTATGATGGATTTCTTTAGATCATATCTGGCTTTCTTGTAGAGGTCAGGGTCGCCTGACTTGAACGCCTCAGACCGAGACTTCAGCAAGCAGTGGATATCCCTGTTCATCCAGGGTTTCCGGTTGGGAAACACGCGGATTTGCTTCTTTGACACACAGTCTTCTACACACTTACTAATGAAGTCATTTACTGTAGTGGCGTACTCGTTCAGGCTGGTTTCAGACTTTTTAAATACTGACCAGGGTAGGAGATCATCCGATTCCGCAGACCAACAATGCACAACTTTTTTTGACGGATTCTCCTGCTTCAGTTTTTGCTTATAAGCCGGGAGCAGGAGCACAGCCTTGTGGTCAGATTTGCCAAAGTGTGAGCGGGCGACAGAGGGCTGGCATGTTTGATATTGGTGTAGTAGTGGTCCAGGATGTTTGGGCCTCTGGTGGAACAGAGACGTGTTGGTGGTAACTTGGAAGTACGCTCTTGAGCTTGGCCTGATTGAAGTCCCCAGCTACAATGAACATGGCCTCAGGATGTGTCGTTTCAAGGCTATTTGTGGTGGTGAATGTTTCGTCCAGTGCGATTTTGATATTCGCATGGGGTGGGATGTAAATTGCCGTCAGGATAATGGAGCTGAACTCCCGCGGAAGGTAGAAGGGGCGGTATTTTAGCGTCAGGTATTCCAGTCCGGGGGGGCAGAAACTCTCCAGTGTTGCTACATCTCGGGTCTAGGAGGTGTTGATTAGGAGGCAGTCCCTACCTCCGCTATCCTGGCCAGAGGCCGCTGGACGGTCCATTCGGTGGATTAAGAAGCCCTCTGGTTGTAGGGCACAGTCCGGTGAAGCAGGAGTGAGTCATGGCTCTGTGAAACAGAGCACACAGAAGTCCCTCAGTTCTCTTTGAAAAGTGAGTCTGGCTTTAAGTTCGTCTGGCTTGTTTTCTGGAGATTGGACATTAGCTGGGAGTGAGCTGGACGGAGGGACTTTGGGGCCGCGTTCGTTCACTCTCACCTGCAGAGCTGCACGTTTTCCCCGCTTCCTGAAGTGACTGCTTCTTTTCGAGCCTGGGAGACGGTGAGAGTATGCAGTGTTCAGCGAATCGTTGTGTCCAATGAGGTTATTCACTGTGGTCGATGTGTGGATGGTCGATTTGTTGCCTTGCTTGCGGTTCCTGCGGCGGTAGGTGGGTCTGCGCAGTCGAGCGTTCCGGGTCACTTTTCGGCAGCGGTTTGTCTTCACAGATCGTGGATGTCCAGACCACGCTCCAGCGTGGATGGGGTGAAGGCCGGGAGTGTGTGTTGGGGTCCCCAGGGTCCTTTCCAGATCGCGGTCTTCCTTCAGAGGTCAAAGGATCTCTTGACCTGCAAGTAAATTTAAAAGAGCAGCATTAAAAAGCATTTAGATGGTTACATGGGTAAGATGGGTATAGAGGGTTATGGGCCAAGTGCGGGCAACTGGGACTAGCTTAATGGTAAAAACTGGGCGGCATGGACTGGTTGGGCCGAAGGGCCTGTTTCCATTCTGTAAACTTCTATGATTCTATGATTAGTGATTGTTCGGCTGTGGGAGTTGAGTTTTAGGACTGTGGGGCGACGAGGGGGCAGTGGGAGGAGTGATCCGGGCCTGAGGAGATCGCAGCTCTCCAGGTCAGTGGGGTTGGAATCTACGTGAGGGGAGTGGAGGAGGGTTACAGGCTCTGATGCTGGTCTGGCCGTTGGAGAGCAAGAGAGTGGAGGTCCCGCCTTCTGCGGTGTTTTCCAGATCCCTGGGAGCTTATAGAGTGAAGGGCTTGGCTTCCAGGGCGTTTTCCTGGTATCTGACATCCGCTGCAGGGGAATCACCAGGCCGGGGCCTGCAGCTCCGGCAGCCGCTGCAGGGGCATCCCGAGGCCACGGACTGCAGCCCCGGCAGCCGCTGTAGGGGAATCCTCAGGCCGGGGACTGCAGCCCCGGCAGCCGCTGTAGTGGAATCCTCAGGCCGGGGACTGCAGCCCCGGCAGCCGCTGTAGGAGAATCTCCAAGCCAGGGACTGCAGCCCCGGCAGCCGCTGTAGGGGAATCCCCAGGCCAGGGACTGCAGCTCCGGCAGCCGTTGTAGGGGAATCCTCAGGCCGGAGACTGCAGCCCCGGCAGCCGCTGTAGGAGAATCTCCAAGCCAGGGACTGCAGCCCCGGCAGCCGCTGTAGGGGAATCCCCAGGCCAAGGACTGCAGCCCCGGCAGCCGCTGTAGGGGAATCCCCAGGCCAAGACTGCAGCTCCGGCAGCCGTTGTAGGGGAATCCTCAGGCTGGGGACTGCAGCCCCGGCAGCCGCTGTAGGGGAATCCCCAGGCCAGGGACTGCAGCTCCGGCAGTCGCTGTAGGGGAATCCCCAGGCCGGGCCTGGGACTGCAGCTCCGGCAGCCGCTGTAGGGGAATCCCCAGGCCAGGGACTGCAGCTCCGGCAGCCGCTGTAGGGGAATCCCCAGGCCAGGGACTGCAGCTCCGGCAGTCGCTGTAGGGGAATCCCCAGGCCGGGCCTGGGACTGCAGCTCCGGCAGCCGCTGTAGGGGAATCCCCAGGCCAGGGGACTGCAGCTCCGGCAGCCGCTGTAGGGGAATCCCCAGGCCGGGCCTGGGACTGCAGCTCCGGCAGCCGCTGTAGGGGAATCCCCAGGCCAGGGACTGCAGCCCCGGCAGCCGCTGTAGGGGAATCCCCAGGCCGGGCCTGGGACTGCAGCCCCGGCAGCCGCTGTAGGGGAATCCCCAGGCCGGGGCCTGGGATTGCAGCTCCTGTAGCCGCTGTAGGGGAATCCCTAGGTCAGGGACTGCAGCCCCGATAGCCACTGTAGGCAACCCCCGGGTCGGGGTCGTGGACTGCAGATCCAGCAGCCGCTGTATGTGAATCCCCAGCCCGGGGCCGGGGACTGCTGCTCCGGCAGCATATGTAAGGGTATCCCCAGGCCGGGACTGTAGCCTCGGCAAACGCTGTCGGGGAATCACCAAGCCGGGCCTGCAGCTCTGACAGCTGCTCACACGTGGTCGGCTGCTCCGGGTCGATTTTAGGTCGTCAGTTTCAGGTGTCTCCAGTGTCCTAAAGATCACTTCATCTGTAACTAATTGGATTAGTTAGAGAGTTTAAAAGAGTTAGAATGAAGTTTTAGAAGCATAGAACGAGAATAAAAGATGGAATTAGAGGGTATGCTGGGAAGAGCTTGCAAGAAGTCGCCTCGCTTTAAGTTCACGGTGGCCATTTTATGTCAGTCCACGGTGGCCATTTTATGTCAGTTCTCTGTGGCCATTTTAGGTCAGTTGACGGTGCCAATTTTATGTCAGTTCATGGTGGCCATTTTATGTCCATTCACTGTGGCATTTTATGTCAGTTCATGGTGGCTATTTTATGTCAGTTCACAGTGCCTATTTTATATCAGTTCACAGTGGCCATTTTATGTCAGATCACAGTGGCCATTTTATGTCAGTTCATGGTGGCTATTTGATGTCAGTTAACGGTGGCCATTGTATGTCAGTATACAGTGGCCAACTTACGTCAGTGCACGGTGGACATTTTATGTCAGTTCACAGTGGCCATTTTATGTCAGTACACTGTGGCCATTTTATGACCGTTCACGGAGGCCATTTTATGTCAGTTAACGGTGGCCATTTTATGTCTGTTCACGGTGGCCATTTTAAGACAGTTCACGGTGGCTATTTTCTGTACGCTCATGGTGGCCATTTTATAGGAAGTTAATTCCAGTCAGATTGAGACCTTGGGGACACTTTCCTGCAACACTGTCATTCCTCTGACACATTCTCAATGTTGGTGCTAAAGTATTTTTTAATGTTCATTTTTAAATGTCAGAACACGTAAAAAGCTCCATTTGACAAATTGGCTGTTTGAACATATATAACAACAGAAATGTAATGATTGTGTCAATGGATTTATTATTCTTGAGGTCATTTACAGTCTTTTTCTCCATTGTGGCTGTTGTTGTTCCTCCTCTTCCCATCTGCCACCAGGGGGCGCTACAGTTCTCCATACGGTGGCTGTGCTTTCGCAGTGACACCTCTTCGCCCGCACTCCCCAGTCCTGCCTCCCAGACAAACACAAAACGTAAGATGGCCGCCAACCCGTCTCCCCTGGTAATGCAATATTACTGCCCGTTATCTCCCTTGATAACGCATGCCGGAAAATCCGGGTTAGGTTGGTTGATGATGGGCAGTTTCCCGGCAGTGATGGGTGGGGGGGGGGGGGGTGGGTGGGGGGGGGGCGGGGGTGGATAGAGGGGGGGGGGGGTCCATTCACGATTGAATGAATTGAAGAATTGGACTAAAGGGACCTTTCAGCATATTCTTTAACTGCTGTCTGAACTGAGTCTGTGTCACGGCGTAAATCGCAGTGTTTGTGCAGCAGCTCAGGAGCTGCAACATGAAGCCCAATTCCACAACATAAAAATCTAACCAGACAGACCTATACCCCAGATACCACATCCGGCTCCATATAGAACAAACCATTAACGTTGACCACAACAGGATGAAATTGGCCGAGATAATAAACAGTAAAATTATGGATTTCCTCCGACTCTCCATCTCTGGGTCTCTGGGACTGTGCCCACTGCTGTGAGACCGGAATCTCCTGCGGGCCCTGCTGCTCAGGACAATGTGTCTGACGGTGAGAACATTGAGCAGAAGAATCAGGACAAATGGAGCACACGGGGTTAGAATGTGGTGGAGGAACTCGATTGTTGTCCAGACGCGAGAGTTCAGAACATCCACTGTGTCTTCACAAAACCAGGGGAGGTTCCGCAACCGATACCAACGAGTGACCATAAAACCCCAGGAAATGTTCTTCAAACAGCTCAGCACAGTCACTGTTCCCAGAACCACAACCGCCGTTTTCTCGCTGCAATATTTACTTTTCAGCCTCGGGCAACAAATGGCCACAAATCGATCAATGGTGAAAGTGACGGTGAACCAGACAGAACAGTCAGTGGCTGCATAAAGCAGGGCGGCGTGGATATTACACACGGGGATGGACTGCATGAAATAAAACTGTTCTCTAAAAACAATGGGAATGTGTCTCAATATCAGGTCGAGAATAACGACCAGTAGATCCCCCAATGCCATGGCCAACAGGTAACAAGTCACACATTTGGACAGCCCACAGTTTCTTCTCTTCAGGATCACAATTGTGATTAGGTTCACTGTGAGTAAGGGAAATAAAGAATGAAGTTATACATTAGCCTGGGAAAGACATTACAAGTATGGTCGACGTGGTGTTGACGAAGTCAAATAAATGTGTGTTAATACACACACTCGCACACATACAGAGACAGTAATACACTGACACACACACACACACTGACACACACACACAAAATAATACACACTCTCACAGTCAGAAAGATACACCGATACATACACTCACTCGCACACAGAGACACTAGTACACACACTCACACACACACCAATACACACTCTCACAGACAGATAGAGACACTAATACACACACGCACACACATACAGACACACAGACTCTAATACACACACTCACGATCACACATGGAAGCACTAATGCACACACTCACAGACACACATAGAGACACTAATTCACACACTCACAGACACACAAAGACATTGATACCCACACTCACATGTACACGGCCATTAATAAACACACACAGACAAGCAGATACACTAATACACACACGCTCACACACACAAAGACACTAATACACACGCTCGCAAACAGACATTAATACAGATACTCACAGACACACACAGAGACACACACAGATACACTAATACACACACTCATAAACACACACAGAAACACTAATACACACACAGACAGAATACACACACTCAAAGACATGCTCACAAACACACAAAGACACACACAAATACATTGATACCCACACAGACACACAGAGACACTAATATACACTCACGCACACAGATACACGAATACACACATTCAGAGACATACAGAGTCACTAATAGACACACACAGGCACTAAAACACACATTCATAGACACACGCATGCACTAATCCATGCACAGAGACACGAATACACACACTCATTGACACGCAGATACACTGATACACACTCACACACAAACACTAATTCACACACTCAGAGACGAATGATTGGTTAATTAATAGAAATCAAAGAGTGGGGATTAATGGATGTATCTCTGGTTGGCAATCAGTAGCTAGTGGTGTCCCCCAGGGATCAGTGTTGGGCCCACAACTGTTCACAATTTACATAAATGATTTGGAGTTGGGGACCAAGGGCAATGTGTCCAAGTTTGCAGACGACACGAAGATAAGTGGTAAAGCAAAAAGTGAAGAGGATACTGGAAGTCTGCAGAGGGATTTGGATAGGCTAAGTGAATGGGCTAGGGTCTGGCAGATGGAATACAATGTTGACTAATGTGAGGTTATCCATTTTGGTAGGAATAACAGCAAAAGGGATTATTATATAAATGATAAAATATTAAAACATGCAGCTGTGCCGAGAGGCCTGGGTGTGCTGGTGCATGAGTCGCAAAAAGTTGGTTTTCAGGTGCAACAGGTGATTAAGAAGGCAAATGGAATTTTGTCCTTCATTGCTAGAGGGATGGAGTTTAAGACTCGGGAGGTTCTGCTGCAATTGTCCAAGGTGTTAGTGAGGCCACACCTGGAGTATTGTGTTCAGTTTTGGTCTCCTTACTTGAGAAAGGACGTACGGCACTGGAGGGTGTGCAGAGGAGATTCACTAGGTTTCTCCAAGAGCTGAAGGGGTTGGATTACGAGGAAAGGTTGAGTAGATTGGGACTGTACTCGTTGGAATTTAGAAGGATGAGGGGGGATCTTATAGAAACATATAAGATTATGAAGGGAATAGATAGGATAGATGCGGGCAGGTTGTTTCCACTGGCGGGTGAAAGCAGAACTAGGGGGCATAGCCTCAAAATAAGGGGAAGTAGATTTAGGACTGAGTTTAGGAGGAATTTCTTCACCCAAAGGGTTGTGAACCTATGGAATTCCTTGCCCAGTGAAGCAGTAGAGGCTCCTTCATTAAATGTTTTTAAGATAAAGATAGATCATTTTTTGAAGAATAAAGCGATTAAGGGTTATGGTGTTCGGGCCGGAAAGTGGAGCTGAGTCCACAAAAGATCAGCCATGATCTCATTGAATGGGGAGCAGGCTCGAGGGGCCAACTGGCCTACTCCTGCTCCTAGTTCTTATGTTCTTAGTTCTTATGTAATACACGCACACAGAGACATTAATACACACACTAACCGACACAGAGACAATAATATACACACTGACAGACACACATGGATTCTAATACGAACACTCACAGACACATACAGACACTAATACACACATTCACAGACACACAGACAGACCGTCATACACACACTCACATACACACAGAGACACTAATACACACACACACAGACACCAATACACACACTCACAGACAGACAGAGGCACTATACACACACACACGAAGAGTTACTAATACATACGCTCACAGACACACTGAGACCCTAATACACACAGTCTCACACACTCACACAGACACTAAAACACACTCTCACTGACACAAAGAGACACTAATACACACACACACACAGACACTAATACACACACTCACACACGCACAGACCCTAATCCACACTCACATACACACACAGATGCACTAATACACACACACACACTAAGACACTAATACACACGCTCACACACAGACACTAATACACACACACAACCACTAATACGCACATACACAGGCATTAATACACACACACAGTAACGCAAACAGACACTAACACACACTCAAATACACACACAGAGACACACACAGATACACTAACTCACAACCACACAAAGACACACACAGATACACTAATACACACACACGCAGACACACACAGGCACTAATACACACACAGAGACACGAATGCACACATTCATTGACACGCAGATACATTAATACACACACTTACACACTCTAAATCACACAGTCACAGACTAATACACACACACAGATACATTCATACACACACTAACCGACACTGAGACAATAATATACAGACTCATAGATACACGGAGACTCCAATGCACACACACATGAATTATTATACGCACACTCACAGACTCATAGAAACACATTCACAGACACACAGACATACCGCAATACACACACTCACAGACACCAACACACACACTCACACACAGACACTAATACACACACTCACAGACAGACAGCGACACGAATACACACACTCACACGAAGAGTCACTGATACACACGCTCACAGGCACACTGAGACACTAATACACACAATCTCACACACAAAGACACTAATACACACACTCACTGACACACAGAAACACTAATACACACACAGAAACTGATACACACACTCACATATGCACAGACCATAATACACACTCACTTAGACGCACATACACTAATACACACATTCATAGACACACACAGAAAGACCAATGCACATACACACAGACCCTAATACACACTCACATACACACACAGACACTAATACACACACTCATAGACACACACAGACACCAATGCACATACACACACATACAGAGACACTAATACACCCACCCACACACACAGCGACACTAATACAGACACTCACACGCACAGACACTAATACACACATTCTCACACACACGGACATGAACACACACACTCAAAGACACACTCTAATTCACACAGTCACAGACTAATACACACACACAGATACATTCATACACACACTAACCGACACTGAGACAATAATATACAGACTCATAGATACACGGAGACTCCAATGCACACACACATGAATTCTTATGCGCACACTCACAGACTCATAGAAACACATTCACAGACACACAGACATACCGCAATACACACACTCACAGACACCAACACACACACTCACACACAGACACTAATACACACACCCACAGACAGACAGCGACACGAATACACACACTCACACGAAGAGTCACTGATACACACGCTCACAGGCACACTGAGACACTAATACACACAATCTCACACACAGAGACACTAATACACACACTCACTGACACACCGAAACACTAATACACACACAGACACTGATACACACACTCACATATGCACAGACCATAATACACACTCACTTACACGCACATACACTAATACACACATTCATAGACACACACAGAAACACCAATGCACATACACACAGACCCTAATACACACTCACATACACACACAGACACTAATACACACACTCATAGATACACACACAGACACCAATGCACATACACACACATACAGAGACACTAATACACCCACCCACACACACAGCGACACTAATACAGACACTCACACGCACAGACACTAATACACACATTCTCACACACACGGACATGAACACACACACTCAAAGACACACTCACAAACACACCAAGACACGCGAAGACACACACATACACTAGTACACACACAGACACACTCAGACACTAATACACAAACTCACGCACACAGAGAGACACTATACACACACTCACAGCAATACAGAGTCACTAATAAACACACTCACATACACACACACACACACTAATACACACACTCAAAGACTCAAACAGGCACTAATACACACACTCACACAGACACTAGTACACAAGCACACACGAAAACACACACTCAGTGACGCACGCAGACATTAATTCACACACTCACAGACACAGAGACAATAATACAAACACTCACATACACACAGACCCTAATACACACTCAAAGGAACACATAGAGGCACTAATACACACACTCATACATACAGCAACACTAATACAGACACCCACACACGCAGACACAGATACACACACTGTCACACACACGGACACTAACACACACACAAAGATACACTCACAATCACACCAAGACAGACGAAGACACACACAGACAGACTAATACACACACACTCAGACACCCTCAGAACACTAATATGCACACTCTCGCACACACACGACACTAATACACACTTACAGATATACAGAGTCACTAATACACACTCACAAACACACACACAGACACTAATACACACACTCAAAGCCACATACAGGCACTAATACACACACATAGACGCTAATGCACACGCTCACAGACTCACACCGACATTAATACACACACCTACAAACATACAGACAGACACACAGACACTAACACACACACTCGCAGCCTCACATAGACACTAGTAGACACACAGCAACACTAATTCACACACTCACAGACACACGGAGACTCAAATGAACGCACTCACAGGCACGGAGGCAATAATACACACACGCACACACAGGTCGACAGTATGACACACAGATAAAGACAGTAACACTCACAGTCACAGCCCCAGTGACAATAATTCGCACACTCACAAACACCGGTAGAGAGTAATACACGCACACAAAGTAACCTATGCACAGACTAACCCCCCCCCGTCACTAACCCTCCCACACACACTAACGCCCCACCAACGCACACATGCACTCACACACTACCCACGCTAACACCCCCCCCCCACACACACACACTACCCACAGACACAAACAACACCCCCCCACACACACACTAACACCTACCACACACACACGCCTGCAAACACACTAGCTCCCCCACACACGCTAATCCCTCCCACGCACACTAACACCCCCCGTACACACACACACCCTCACACACACCAATCCCCCAAACACACACACTAACACCCCCCCCCCCACACACTAACCCCCACAAACACTATCAGCCCCCACACACACTCTACCTCTCCAAATACACCAACACCCCCCCCACCCACACACACAGACACACTAACTCCCCACACACACTAACGACCAGCCACACACACACACAAACCCTCCCCCACAAACATTAAACCCCCACACACACAGACTAACACCCCCCCTACACACACACACACACAATAACACACAGACCCACACACACACACACTAACCCCCCTCGCACACTAACACCCCCGATACAAACATACTATCACCCCACTCACACGCACACCAACACCCCCCCCCCCACACACACACAAACGTACCCCACCCACACACACACTAACCCCACCACAAACACACACACCACCGCCCCTTCCCGCTCCACACACACTAAACAGCCCCCCCCCACACACACACTAATCCGCCCCACGTACACACTAAACACCCCCACAGGGAAGGTGGTAGAAGAGGGGGAGGGGTGGCATTGTTAGTAAAAGACAGTATTATGGTGGCAGAAAGGACGTTTGATGAGGACTCGTCGATTGAGATAGTATGGTCTGAGGTTAGAAACAGGAACGGAGAGGTCACCCTGTTAGGGGTTTTCTATAGGCCTCCGAAAAGTGCCTGGGATGTAGAGGAAAGGATTGCAAAGATGATTCTGGATAGTATCGAAAGCAACAGGGTAGTTGTTATGGGGGACTTCAACTTTCCAAATATTGACCGGAAAAGCTATAGTTCGAGTACTTTAGATGGGTCCGTTTTTGTCCAATGTGTGCAGGAGGGTTCCCTGACAGAATTTAGATAGGCCAACGAAAGGTGAGGCCGCACTGGATTTGTTACTGGGTAATGAATCAGGACAGGTGTTAGATTTGGAGGTAGGTGGGCACTTTGGTGATAGTGACCACAATTCGATTACGTTTACTTTAGTGATGGAAAGGGATAGGTATATACCGCAGGGCAAGTGTTATATCTGGGGGAAAGGCAATTATGATGCGATGAGGCAAGACTTAGGTTGCATCAGATGGATAGGAAAACTGCAGGGGATGGGCGCAATGGAAATGTGGAGCTTTTCAAGGAATAGCTACTGCGTGTCCTTGATAAGTATGTACCCGTCAGGCATGGAGGAAGTGGTCGAGCAAGGGAACAGTGGTTTATTAAGGAAGTCGAAACACTTGTCAAGGGGAAGAAAGAGGCGTATTTAAAGATGAGACATGAAGGTTCAGTCAGGGCGCTCGAGAGTTACAAGTTAGCTAGGAAGGACCTAAAGAGAGAGCTACGAAGAGCCAGGAGGGGACATGAGAAGTCTTTGACAGGTAGGATCAAGGATAACCCGAAAGCTTTCAAGGGGTATGTCAGGATTAAAAGAATGACTAGGGTAAGTATAGGGCCAGTCAAGGACAGTAGTGGGAAGTTGTCCTTGGAGTCCGAGGTGTTCGGAGAGGTGCTAAATGAATATTTTTCGTCAGTATTCACACAGGAAAAAGACAATGTTGTCGAGGAAAATACTGAGATTCAGGTTACTAGACTAGAAGGGCTTGAGGTTCATAAGGAGAAGGTGTTAACAATTCTGGAAAGGGTGAAAATAGTTAAGTCCCCTGGGCCGGATGGGATTTATCCTAGGATTCTCTGGGAAGCTAGGGATTGCTGTGCCCTTGGCTTTGATCTTTAAGTCATCTTTGTCAACAGGAATAGTGCCAGAAGACTGGAGGATAGCAAATGTTGTCCCCTTGATCAAGAAGGGGAGTAGAGACAACCCCGGTAACTATAGACCAGTGAGCCTTACTTCTGTTGTGGGCAAAATCTTGGAAAGGTTTATAAGAGATAGGGTGTATAATCATCTGGAAAGGAATCATTTGATTCGACATGGTCAACACGGTTTCGTGAAGGGTAGGTCGTGCCTCACAAACCTTATTGAGTTATTTGAGAAGGTGACCAAACAGGTGGATGAGGGTAAAGCAGTTGATGTGGTGTATATAGATTTCAGTAAAGCGTTTGGTAAGGTTCCCCACGGCATGCTACTGCAGAAAATACGGTAGCATGGGATTCAGGCAGATTTAGCAGTTTGGATCCGAAATTGGCTAGCTGGAAGAAAACAAAGGGTGGTGTTTGATGGGAAGTGTTGAGACTGGAGTCCAGTTACTAGTGGTGTACCACAATGATCTGTTTTGGTGCCACTGCTGTTTGTCATTTTTATAAATGATCTGGAGGAGGGCGTAGAAGGATGGGTGAGTAAATTTGCAGATGACATGAAGGTCGGTGGAGTTGTGGACAGAGCGGAAGGGTGTTATAAGTTACAGAGCGACCTCAATAAGCTGCAGAGCTGGGCTGAGAGGTGGCAAATTGAGTTTAATGCAGACAAGTGTGAGGTGATTCATTCTGGAAGGAATAACAGGAAGACAGAGTACTGTGTTAAGGGTAAGATTCTTGGCAGTGTGGATGAGCAGAGAGAGCTCGGTGTCCATGTACATAGATCCCTGAAAGTTGCCACTCAGATTGAGAGGGATGTTAAGAAGGCGTACGGTGTGTTAGCTTTTATTGGAAGAGGGATTTTGTTCCGGAGCCATGCGGTCATGTTGCAGCTGCTTAAAACTCTGGTGCGGCCGCATTTGGAGTATTGCTTGCAATTCTGTTCGCCGCGTTATAGGAAGGATGTGGAAGCATTGGAAAGGGTGCAGAGGAGAATTATCAGAATGTTGCCAGGTATGGAGGGAAGATCTTATGAGGAAAGGCTGAGGGAGTTGAAACTGTTTTTGTTAGAGAGAAGAATGTTAAGAGGTGACTTAATTGAGGCATACAAGATGATCAGAGGATTGGATAGGGGCGACAGTGAGAGACTTTTTCCTCGGATGGTGATGTCTAGCATGAGGGGACATACCTTTAAATTGAAGGGAGCTAGATATAAGACAGATGTCAGTGGTTGGTTCTTTACTCAGAGAGTAGTAAGGGTGTGGAATACCCTGCCTGCAACAGAAGTGGACTCGTCACCACTAAGGGTATTCAAATAGTAATTGGATAGACATATGGACGATAAGGGAATAGTGTAGATGGGCTTTAGAGTGGTTTCACAGGTCGGCGCAACATCGAGGGCCGAAGGGCCTGTACTGCGCTGTAATGTTCTATTTACTATGTTTGCACACACACTAACACCCCTCCCCCCCACAAGCACGAACCCGCCTTTAAACGCATACACTAACGCCCCCCATCACACACACACTAACCCAATCCACGCACACTAAGCCCCCCCCGCACACACACACACACACATACACACACAGACTAACCCCACCACACACACATACTAACCATCCCAACACGCACACACAAATTCTATCCCCGCCACATACCCACACGCTAGACGCTCCCCACACTTATTCTAACCCCCCAAACACAAACACCCCCCACACACACAGAGTGATTAATCCCACTACACACAAACGCCTGCAAACACACTAGCCCACCACACACACTAAAACCCCACACACACTAAACCCCATTGCACACTAATCCCCCCCAGACTCACTTACACCACCCACACAGACACAATAACCCTACCCCCCACCCACAGACACACACTTACAAGCACCCAGACATTAACCCCCCTCACACACTAACCCCCCCAAACACACACACTAACACCTCCACACACACACTAACCCACACACACCCCACACACTAAATCCCCCACACACTAACACCCCAAACACACTAACACACCTAACACACACACTAAACCCCCAACACACACTAATCACCCCACAGACACTAGCCCCCCTCAATCAAACACACTAACACTCCTCAAAAACACACTAACCCTCAAACACACTAACACCGCACACACAAACATCCCACACACACTAACACCCCCACACACACTCAATAAACACCCCACACACACTAACACCCCGCCACACACACACACACTAAAACACCAAACACACACACACAAACCCCCAAACACGTACCCCCACAGACACACACTAACCCCTCCACACACACTAAACCCCCCCCCACACACACACTAACCCACTCCTCACACTCACTAACCTCGCCACACACACCGACTAACTCCCCCAATCACACATACACTAACTCCCCCCCCCCACACACACTAAACGCCCACGCACACAATAAACTCCGCACACACACTAACCTTCCCCACACACACTAACAACCCCCACACACTCACTAACCCTCCCACACACACACAAACGCCCCACACACGCACACACTAACACTCCACACACACTAACACCCCACCCCCACACATACTACCCACAGGCACAAACAACTCCTCTCACTCACAAACTAACACCCCTACACACGCTAACCATCCCACACACACTAATCCCCACACACACACCAACCCCCCCCCCCACACACACACACACTAACGTCCCACACACACACACTAACCCACTCCAAACACACTAACCCCCCCAACAGACACTAACACACGCCACACACACACGCCTGCAAACACACTAGCCCCCCCCACACATTAAACTCCCCTACACACTAAACCCCCCCCCGCGCAATAATCTCCCACATACACACACTCGCCCCTCTCTCAGGCACACACTGACCCCCCCACACACACTAACACCCCCAAAACACCCCCCAGATACACACTAACCCCAAAACCCCCACAAACATCAACCCTCCCACACACATGCACACTAACGCCCCAAGCACACTAACACCCCCTACAAACACCAAACACCCCCGCACACACTAACCACGCCACACACACTAACCCTGCAATCCCACACACAGTAAACCCCCCCACATACACACTAGGCCCCAAACACACTAATATCCCCCCACACACACACACACACTAAGCCACCCGCACACACACTAACCCCCCAGCCACACACTAACACCCCCACACACATACACTACTGTCCCCCACACACACACTAAACAACCCCACACACACACACTAATCCCCCCCACGCACACAACCCCCACCACACAGACACACTAAACACCCACAAACACATACAAACCCCATCCATACACACACAATCCCCCGCACAAACACTACCCCCCCCCCAGCCACACACAAACTAACCCCCCCCCCCACACACAAAAAATCTTTTTTAAAAAACCACACACACACTAACACCCATAATATCACCCTCACACACACACTAACCCCCCCCCCAACACACACACAAACACACTAACCCCACACACACACAAACCCCGGCTACTGCACAGACACAGTAACCCCTCCCCCCACACGCACACGAACACCCCCCCCCCGCACACACATACAATCCCGCGCCACTCACACACACATTAACCTCCCCACCCACACACTAACACCCCAATACACATACACTACTGCCCCCCCACACACATACTAAACCACCCCACACACACACTAACCCCCCCCCCCCACGGACACAACCTCCCCCCCCACACACAGACACACTAACCCCCCCCCACAAACACATACGGACCCCCTCCACATACACTCAATCCCCCCCACAAACACTAACCCCCAACCACACACAAACTAACACCCCCAACCACACACACAATCTAACCCCCCCCCCACATACGCTAACACACCCCAAAACACACACTAACCCCCTCACACACACTAACCGCCCCACACACGCACACGGACCCCTGCCTCCCCCCACACACACACACAATCCCCCCCCCCACACACACATTAACCTCCCACACACTCACTAACCCCTCCACACACACTAATAACCACACACAAATACAATAGACCCCTCCACATACACACCCGACCCCGCCCACTCACATACTAACCCCACCGCACACACATACTAACCACCCCAACACAAACACGCACTAACCCCCCCCCACAGACACTAACCCCCCCACACACACACAAAAGTCCCCAAAAACACACAATCCGTACCCCACACACACACACTAAACCCCCCACACACACTAACCCCACCACAAACACTATCACCCCCATACACATACACTACACGCCACACACACACGAACCCGCCCACACACACACACACTAACCCCGCTACACACACATAGTAACCAACCCCATACGCACACAATCCACCCGCACACACGCACAATATCCCTCCCCCCCACACACAAGCCAACACCCACCCCCACGCGTAAAACTAACCCCAAACACACACACATTAACCCACCCCACAAACACTAACCCCCCCTCACACACTAACCCCCCAAATACACTAACCCCCCCCCCCACACACACACACACACTAACCCACCCCACAAACACTAACCCCCCCCTCACACACTAACCACCCAAACACACACACTAAACCCCCCACGCAGACGCACTACCTACCCCGCCCAGACACACGCTAACCGCCCCCCACACTCACTAACCCCCGGACACACACCCTCATCTTCCTCAATCACACACACAAAGTCCCAACACACACAGTAAAGCCGTCCCTCACACACGAACGCCCCCTCCCCATGCGCATTCACCCCTCCACACGCACAAACACCAACCCCCCTCCACACACGCAAACACTAATCCCCCACACACAATCACACTAACCCCTCCCACACAGAAACTTACCACCCACATACTCTAACCCCACCCTCACCAACTTTAAACCCGCCCCCACACACTAACCCCACCCGCACATTAACACCCCCACACACATACACTACTCCCCCCACACACACACCCACTAACCCCATCCCACACACACTATCCCCCCACACACATACACTGCCCCCCACACACACACTAACTAGCCCACACACATACTAACCCCACCACACACACTAACACACCAATCACACACACAAACCCCCACACACTTACGCCCACAGACACACACTAACCCCCCCCCACACACACACTAACCCCCCACACACACACTAACCCCCCCACACACACACTGACCGCCCGCCACACACACACTAACCCACTCCTCACACTCACTAACCTCGCCCACACGCACAGACTAACTCCCCCAATCACACACACACTAACACCCCGCCACACACACACACTAACACACCAAACACACACACAACCCCCACACACACTTACCCCCACAGCACACACAAACCCCCCACACACACACTAACCCCCCCCCACACACACTGACCCCCCCGCCACACACATTAACCCACTCCTCACACTCACTAACCTCGCCCACAGAAACAGACTAAGACCCCCCCCCCCCAATCAAACACACACTAACCCCCCCCCCCACTCACACACTAAACGCACACGCACACAATAAACCCCTCACACACCAACCTTCTCCATACACACTAACCACCCCCACACACGCACTATCCATCCCACACACACACACTAACGCCCCACCCACGCACACATACACACTAACACTACACACACACTAACCCCCCCCCCCACAACACACACACTACCCACAGGCACAAACAAATCCTCCCACTCAGGCACTAAGAGCCCCACACACACTAACCCTCCCACACACACCAATCCCCCTCCCACACACACCAACCCCCCACCACACACACACACACTAACGTCCCCCACACACACAATAACCCACTCCACACACACTAACCTCCCAACAGACACCAACACACGCCACACACACACGCCCGCAAACACACTAGCCCCCCCACACACAATAAACTCCCCCACACACTAAACCCCTCCACACAATAATCTCCCCAACACACACACTACCCCCCTCTCAGACACACACTAACCCCCACCCAGGCACACTGACCCCCCCCCCACACACGAACACCCCCAAAACACCCCCCAGACACACACTAAACCCCAAAACCCCCACAAACACTAATCCCCCCCACACACACATCCACACTAACGCCCCAAGCACACTAACACCCCCTACAAACACCAAACACCCCCGCACACACTAACCACGCCACACACACTAACCCCGCAATCCCACACACACTAAACCCCCCACATACACACTAACCCCCAAACGCACTAATATCCCCACACACACACACACTAAGCCACCCGCGCACACACTAACCCCCCACCCACACACTACTGCCCCCACACACACACACTAAACCACCCCGCACACACACTAATCCCCCCCACGCACACAACCCCCACCACAGACACACTAAACACCCACAAACACATATGAACCCCCTCCATACACACACAATCCCCCGCACAAACACTACCCCCAGCCAACCACACACAAACTAACCCCCCCACACACAAAAAGTCTAAAAAGAAACCCACACACACACTAACACACATAATATCACCCTCACACACATACTAACCCCACCGCACACACATACTAACACCCCAACACACACACACACACTAACCCTCCCCCCACACACACACACACACCAAGCCCCACAAAACACACAATCAGTACCCCCCACACACACACACACTAAACCCCCCACCCACACTAACCCCACCACACACACTACCACCCCCACACACATTCACTACCCGCCACACACACACGAACCCGCCCACACACACACTAACCCCGCTACACACACAGACTAACCACCCCAACACACACACACACTAACCCCGCTACACACACTAACCCCCCCACACTCACACTAACGCCCCAAACTTACACACTAACTACCCAAACACAATAAGCCCCAAACACACACACTAAACCCCCAAACACACACACAACACCCACCACGCAGACGCACTACCTACCCCGCCCAGACACACGCTAACCGCCCCCCACACTCACTGACCCCCGGACACACACACTAATCTTCCTCAATCACACACACAAAGCCCCAACACACATAGTAAAGCCGTCCCTCACACACTAACGCCACCTCCCCATGCGCATTCACCCCTCCACACGCACACACCAACCCCCCTCCACACACGCAAACACTAACCCCCCCCCCCCCCACACACACATACATACAAACCACTCCCACACAGAAACTAACCCCCCACATACTCTAACCCCACCCTCACCAACTTTAACCCCTCCCACACACACTAACCCCCACCCGCACATTAACACCCCCACACACATACACTACTCCCCCCACACACACACCCACTAACCCCACCCCAGGCACACTATCCCCCCACACACATACACTGCCCCCCACACACACACTAACTAGCCCACAGACATACTAACCCCACCACACACACACACTAACACACCAATCAGACACACTCACAAACTCTAACCCCGCCACATACCCACACGCTAGACGCTCCCCACACTCACACTAACCCCCCCCCCCCCAAGCACAATCCCCCCCCCCCACACACACACACAGACGGACCCCACCACACACAAACGCCTGCAAACCCCCCCCACCCCCACACACACACATACTAAAAAAAAACTCACACTAAACCCCGTCGGACACTAATCCCTCCCACACACACTAACACCCCCCCACACACACACACAATAACCCTACCACCCCACAAACACCCAGACACTAACCCCCCTCACACACTAGCCCCGCCCCCAAACACACACACTAACCCCTCCACACACACACTAACCCCCACACACTAACCCCCCACACACACTAACGCCCCAAACACACTAAACACCTAACACACACACTAACCCCCCCACACAGTCTAATCACTCCACAGACACTAGCCCCACCCCAATCAAACACACTAACGCTCCCCAAACACACACTAACCCTCAAACACACTAACACCCCAGACACACAGTGTAACCTCCCCACACACACTCAATAAACACCCCACACACACTAACACCCCGCCACACACACACACTAACACACCAAACACACACACACAAACCCCCACACACTTACCCCCACAGACACACACTCACCCCCCCACCCACACTAAACCCCCCACACAGTGACCCCCCGCCACACACACACTAACCTACTCCTCACACTCTCTAACCTCTCCCATACACAGAGACTAACTCCCCCAATCACACAAACACTAAGCCCCCCCCCACACACACACTAAAAGCCCACGCACCCAATTAACCCCCCACACACACCAACCTTCCCCACACACACTAACCACCCCACACACTCACTAACCCTGCCACACACACACTAAAGCTCCACCCACGCACACATTCACACTAACACTACACACACACGATCACCCCCCGCCCGCACAAACACACACACTACCCACAGGCACGAACAAATCCTCCCACTCACACACTAACACCCCCACACACACTAACCCTCCCACACACACTAATCCCCCCCACACACACACTAACGTCCCGCACACACACAATATCCCACTCCACACACACTAACCCTCCAACAGACACTAACACACGCCACACACACTCGCCCGCAAACTCACTAGCCCCCCCACACACACTAAACTTCCCCACACACTGAACCCCCCACACACACTAATCTCCCCTACACACACACTCGCCCCCCTCTCAGACACACACTAACCCCAACCCAGACACACTGCCCCCCACACTCTAACACCCCCCAAAACATCCCCCCAGACACACACTAACCCCCAAAACCCCCACAAACACTAACCCCTCCCCCACACACATGCACACTAACGCTCCAAGCACACTAACACACCCTACAAACACCAAACACCCCCGCACACACTAACCACGCCACACACACTAACCCCGCAATCCCACACACACTAAACCTCACACATACCACTAACCCCCAAACACACTAACACCCCCACACACATACACTACTGCCCCCACATACACACACTAAACCACCCCACACACTCACTAATCCCCCCCCCCCCACGCACACAACCCCCCCCCCCACACAGACACACTAAACACCTACAAACACATACGAACCGCCTCCACACACACACATCCACCCCCACAAACACTAACCCCCAACCACATTTAAACTAACCCCCCCCCCACACACACACAATCCAACCCCCCCCCCCCCCACAAACTAACACACCCCAACTCTCACACTATCCCCCTCACACACACACTAACCTCCCCCCCCACACACACACACTAACCCCACACACACACAAACCCCGGCCACCACACATACACACTAACCCCCCCCCCACACACGCACACGAACCCACCCCCCCACACACACACTCTCCCGCCCCACTCACACACACATTAACCTCGCCACCCACACACTAACACCCCCAGACACATACACTACTGCCCCAATCCACACACTAAACCACCCCAGACACACACTAATACCCCCACGCACACAGTACCCCACCACACAGACACACTTACCCCCACAAACACATACGAACCCCTCCACACACACACAGCTCCCCCCCACAAACACGAACCCCCAAACACACACAAACTAACCCCGCCCACACACACACAATCTAAAACCCCCACAGACACACTAACACACCCCAACACACAGGCTAACCCCCTCACACACACACTAACCGCCCCCCACACACTAACCCCACACACACACAATCCCCGGCCACCACACACACAATTCCGCCCCACACACATACACATTAACCTCCCCACACACACACTAACCCCTCCATACAGACTAATAACCCCCCACACATACAATAGACCCCCCCGCACACACACACACACACACACTAACCCCTCCCACACAGAAACTAACCCACCACACACTCTAAACCCACCCTCACCAACTTTAACCCCACACACACACACTAACCCCACCCGCACATTAACACCCCCACACTCATACACTACTCCCCCAAACACACTCACTAACCCCCCCACGCACACTAACCCCCACACTCATGCTAACCACCCCCCCAGACACACACTAAACCCCCTCCACACACAAATCCCCCACATACACACAAACCCCCCCCCACACACACACTATCCCCCCACACACATACACTGCACCCCCACACACACTAACCAGCCCACACACATTCTAACCCCAACACACACACACACTAACCACCCCAACACACACACACACTCTAACCCCGCCACATACCCACACGCTAGACGCTCCCCACACTCACACTACCCCCTCCCCCCACAAACACAACCCCCACACACACACAGAGACTAATCCCACCACACACAAACTCGAACCCCCCCCCCTCAAGAACATACAATCCCCCGCACACAAGCACACTATCTCTCCCACACACGCACTGACCCCACAAACATAGATAAGTCCCCGGGACCTGATGGGATTTATCCTAGGATTCTCTGGGAGGCCAGGGAAGAGATTGCTGGACCTTTGGCTTTGATTTTTATGTCATCATTGGCTACAGGAATAGTGCCAGAGGACTGGAGGACAGCAAATGTGGTCCCTTTGTTCAAAAAGGGGAGCAGAGACAACCCCGGCAACTATAGACCGGTGAGCCTCACGTCTGTAGTGGGTAAAGTCTTGGAGGGGATTATAAGAGACAAGATTTATAATCATCTAGATAGGAATAATATGATCAGGGATAGTCAGCATGGCTTTGTGAAGGGTAGGTCATGCCTCACAAACCTTATTGAGTTCTTTGAGAAGGGGACTTATCAGGTAGACGAGGGTAGAGCAGTTGATGTGGTGTATATGGATTTCAGCAAAGCGTTTGATAAGGTTCCCCACGGTAGGCTATTGCAAAAAATACGGAGGCTGGGGATTGAGGGTGATTTAGAGATGTGGATCAGAAATTGGCTAGCTGAAAGAAGACATAGGGTGGTGGTTGATGGGAAATGTTCAGAATGGAGTACAGTCACAAGTGGAGTACCACAAGGATCTGTTCTGGGGCCGTTGCTGTTTGTCATTTTTATCAATGACCTAGAGGAAGGCGCAGAAGGGTGGGTGAGTAAATTTGCAGACGATACTAAAGTCGGTGGTGTTGTGGATAGTGTGGAAGGATGTAGCAGGTTACAGAGGGATATAGATAAGCTGCAGAGCTGGGCTGAGAGGTGGCAAATGGAGTTTAATGTAGAGAAGTGTGAGGTGATTCACTTTGGAAGGAATAACAGGAATGCGGAATATTTGGCTAATGGTAAAGTTCTTGAAAGTGTGGATGAGCAGAGGGATCTAGGTGCCCATGTACATAGATCCCTGAAAGTTGCCACCCAGGTTGATAGGGTTGTGAAGAAGGCCTATGGAGTGTTGGCCTTTATTGGTAGAGGGATTGAGTTCCGGAGTCGGGAGGTCATGTTGCAGCTGTACAGAACTCTGGTACGGCCGCATTTGGAGTATTGCGTACAGTTCTGGTCACCGCATTATAGGAAGGACGTGGAGGCTTTGGAGCGGGTGCAGAGGAGATTTACCAGGATGTTGCCTGGTATGGAGGGAAAATCTTATGAGGAAAGGCTGATGGACTTGAGGTTGTTTTCGTTGGAGAGAAGAAGATTAAGAGGAGACTTAATAGAGGCATACAAAATGATCAGGGGGTTGGATATGGTGGACAGTGAGAGCCTTCTCCCGCGGATGGATATGGCTGGCACGAGGGGACATAACTTTAAACTGAGGGGTAATAGATATAGGACAGAGGTCAGAGGCCGGTTCTTTACGCAAAGAGTAGTGAGGCCGTGGAATGCCCTACCTGCTACAGTAGTGAACTCGCCAACATTGAGGGCATTTAAAAGTTTATTAGATAAACATATGGATGATACTGGCATAGTGTAGGTTAGATGGCTTTTGTTTCGGTGCAACATTGTGGGCCGAAGGGCCTGTACTGCGCTGTATTGTTCTATGTTCTATGTTCTAAACAGACACACTATACCCTCACACACACTAACACCCTGCCACACACACACTAACACACCGACCAAGACACACACACTAACCAACCCCCCCCACACACACATCGTACAATACACACAGTAATCCCCCTCCCACCCAAACACTAACCCCCCACATTCACACACGAACCCCCACCCACACATACAACATCCCCCCAACACACAGACACGCACACTAACCCCCCCCCACACGTACTAACCGCCCACATGCACACTAACACCACCCCACACACACACTAACCTTCCCCACACACACACTACCCCCCCACTCGCACTAACCCTCCCCACACACATTAACCACTCCCACCCCCACACTCACACACACTAACCAACCCCCAACACACACACTGTCACCACCTTTCCACACGCACTAACCCCCCCACACACATATAAACTAACCCTCCGCACAGACAATCCCCCCAGAAACACACAAACAACTCCTCGAACACACACACTAAACCACCCCACACACCCAGACACACTAAACCCCCCCCACACACACTAACCTCCTCCACACACACACACGAGCCCCCCACACACACACAATCCCCCCCACACACACACTAACACCCCGAGACACATACACTACCCCCCACCATCACTAACACCCACACACATACTCTACCCCCCCCACACACACACACTAACCCGCCCACACACACTAACCCCATCACACACACATACTAACCACGCCAACACACACACATACACTTTAATCCCGCCACACACACGGAAACTAGACCCTCCCCCCACACACACTACACCCCCACACACACTAACCCCACAAACACGCACACTAACCCCCCCCAAACACACACACTACCACCCCCTCACACACACATTAATCCCCCCACACACACACACACTAACCCACTGACCCACGCACACATACTAACCCACCCCAACACACACAATAACCCACTCACACACACTAACGACCCCCACACACAAATATAACCTTCCCAGACACACTAATCCCCTTCTCACACACACAGGAACCCTCCCTGCACCCACACACTAACCCCACGCACAGCCACACACTATCCCCACCACACACACACGAGCCCCCCCACACACACACACACACACACACATACACAAACCCCCCGACACACAGACTCACATACTAACCACCCCACACGTACTAACCCCCCACATACACACTAACACCATCCCACACACACTAACCTGCCCCACACACACTGCCCCGCACACACACTAACTCCCCACACACACACATTAACCCCCCTCACACACACACGACGCTCCCCCCACACACACATACACAAACCCCCCGACACACAGACTCACACACTAACCACCCCACACGTACTAACCCCCCACATACACACTAACACCATCCCACACACACTAACCTGCCCCACACACACACACTGCCCCCCACACACACTAACTCCCCCCACACACACATTAACCCCCCTCACACACACACACCATCCCCCCAACACAAATACACTAGTACCACATGTCCACACACACAACCCCCCCCCCACACACACACACAAACTAACCCCCCACACAGACAATCCCCCCACAAATACACTAACAACTCCTCAAACACACTAACACCGACCCCACACACACAAACGTACCTCCCCACACACACTACTCCCCCCACAGACACACTATCCCCCACTCACACACTAAGCCACACACCGTCACACACACTAACCACCCACCCACCTCGACACACACACGCTAACCCACCCCCACGCACACACTAACCACCCACACAAAAACACAATCCACCAAACACACACACTAACTCCCCCGCACACACACTAACCCCCCACACACACTAACCACCCCACACGTACAACCCCCCCATACACAATAATACCATCCCACACTCATACTAACCTGCCCACACACACACTGCTCCCCCACACACACTAACAAACCACACACACATTAACACCCCTCACACACACAAACCATCCCCCCAACACACACACACTAGCACCACATTTCCCCACACTCAAACGCCCCCCCCCACACACAAACTAACCCTCCACACAGAGAATCCACCCACAAACACACTGACAACCACTCAAACACACTAACACCGACCCCACACACACAAACTAACCTCCCCCACACACACTACCCCCCCCCCACAGACGCACTATCCCCCCACTCACACACTAAGCTGCAACCCGTCACACACATTAACCACCCACCCACCTCGACACACACACTAACCCACCCCAACGCACACAACAAACCACCCACACAAACACACAACCCACCAAACACACACACTAACTCCCCAAACACACTAAGCCACCCCACACACACACACTAACCCACTCCCCACACACACTAACCCCCCCACACACACTAACCCCCCAATCACACACACACAATAAATCCACCCACACCCACTAACCCTCCCCACACACACACTAACACCCACACACACACTCAATAAGCACCCCCCCCCCACACACTAACCACCCACACAAACACACAACCCACCAAACACACTAACTCCCCCCACAAAGACTAACCCCCCCCACACACACTAAGCCCCCCACACACACACTAACCCACTCCCCACACACACTAATCCCCCCACACACACTAACCCCCAATCACACACACACTCACTAAACCCACCCACACACACTAACCCTCCCACACACACACTAACCACCACCCAAGCCCACACACACTAAACCCCCCCCACACAAACACACACTAACCACCCACACACACACCCCACCAAACACATACGAATCTCCCACACACAGACTCTTACCCCCACAGACACACTAACCCCCACACACACTAACCCCCCGCCCCACACACACTCACGAACCCTCCCCACAAACAATAACCCCACCACATACACACATACACTGCCCCCCTCCGCTCCACACACACATTGAACTCCCCCACACACACTAAACCGCCCCACAAAAACATTAACCACCCCCACACTCTCACTAACACCCCACCCATACACCAACCTCCCCTACACACACACACTAACGCTCCCCATCACACACACACTAACCCACTCCACGCACACTAACACCCCTCAAACACATACTAACACCCACCACACACACACACGCCTGCAAATACACTAGCTACCCCACACATACTAACCCCCCCCCACACACACTAACCCCCCCCCCCCCCGCACATTAATCCCTCCCACACACACAAATACCCCCCCCCCACACACACACGTACACACACACTAACCCTACACCTCCACAGACACACACTAACCCCAACCAGACTCACTAACCCCCCTCACACACACCAACCCCCCAAATACACACACTAACACCCCCATACACACACTACCCTCCATACCCCCCCCACACACTAACACCCCCACACACACTAACGCCCCAAATACACTAACACCCCCCCCCCACACACACACACACACACTAACCCCCCTCCACAGACTAACCACCCAACTCACACACTCGCCCCCCATCACACACACACTAACACACCCCACACACACACTAACACCCCCACACACACGCCACTAGTCACCCCCACACACACATAACTCCCAAACACACTAACAACACAACACACTCTAACCCCCCCCCCCAAGCACACATACTAACCCCCCGGCACACGCACTAACTCCCCACACAAACACACCAACTCCCCCCCCCCACATACACGAACTAACCCCCCCCCACACACACACACACTCACACACACACACTAACCCCCACTCCCCCACCCCGCCCCACACACACACAAACACACACACTAGCCCCGACCACTCACATTATTTCCAGTGGGTCCCGGGTAGTATATCAATATTCACAGTGGTTCCTGGAAAGCATATCATTGATAACACTGGTCCCTGTGTAATATATCATTATTTACAGTGCTCTCTGGGTAGTATATCATTATTTACAGTGCTCTCTGGGTAGTATATCATTATTTACAGTGCTCTCTGGCTGTATATCATTATTTGCAGTGGCCTTGGGCAGAATTTCATTCTTTACAATGATCCCTGGGTAGGATATCATTATTGTCAGTGGTCCCTGGGCAGAATCTCATTATTTACAGTAGCCCCTGTGTAGTATTTCATTATTTACAGGGGTTCCATGGTAATATATCATGATTTACAGTGGTCCCTGGGCAGTCTCTCATTATTTACAGTGATCTCTGGATCGTACATAATTATTTGCAGTGGTCACACACACGCTACCTCCCACACACACTATCCCCCTACTCGCACACTAACCCACACCCGCCACACACACTACCCCCCTCACCCACACACACACTAACTCACCCCCACGCACACACCAACCCACTCCACAAACACACATACCATCAAACACAAACACACTAACTCCCCCACACACACTAACCCCTCACACAGACTAAGCCCCTCCCCCCACACACACACACAAACTAACCCTCCACACAGACAACCCCCCAAAAAAATCCACACTAACAACTCCTCAAACATACTAATGCCGACCCCACACACACACACTAACCTCCCCACACACACGCTACCTCCCACACACACTATCCCCCTACTCGCACGCTAACCCCCGTCACACACAGTACCCCCCCCACCACACACACACACACTAACCCACCCCCACGCACACACTAACCACCCACACAAAAACACAATCCACCAAACACACACACTAACTCCCCCGCACACACACTAACCCCCCACACACACTAACCCCCACACACATTAACCCCCCACACACACTAACACCCCCACACACACTAACCACCCCACACGTACAACCCCCCCCCCATACACAATAATACCATCCCACACTCATACTAACCTGCCCACACACACACTGCCCCCCCACACACACGAACAAACCACACACACATTAACACCCCTCACACACACAAACCATCCCCCCCAACACACACACACTAGCACCACATTTCCCCACACTCAAACGCCCCCCACACACAAACTAACCCTCCACACAGAGAATCCCCCCCCCCACAAACACACTGACAACCACTCAAACACACTAACGCCGACCCCACACACACAAACTAACCTCCCCCACACACACTACCCCCCCACAGACGCACTATCCCCCCACTCACACACTAAGCCGCAACCCGTCACACACATTAACCACCCACCCACATCGACAGACACACTAACCCACACCCACGCACACAACAAACCACCCACACAAACACACAACCCACCAAACACACACACTATCTCCCCACACACACTAAGCCCCCCCCCCCACACACACACTAACCCACTCCCCACACACACTAACCCCCCCACACACACTAACCCCCCAATCACACACACACAATAAATCCACCCACACCCACTAACCCTCCCCACACACACACTAACACCCACACACACACTCAATAAACACCCCCACACACACTAACCACCCACACAAACACACAACCCACCAAACACAAACACACTAACTCCCCCCACAAAGACTAACCCCCCACACACACTAAGCCCCCCACACACACACTAACCCACTCCCCACACACACTAATCCCCCCACACACACTAATCCCCAATCACACACACACTCACTAAACCCACCCACACACACTAACCCTCCCACACACACACTAACCACCACCCAAGCCCACACACACTAAATCCCCACACACACACACGCTAACCACCCACACACACACCCCACCAAACACATACGAATCTCCCACACACAGACTCTTACCCCCACAGACACACTAACCCCCACACACACTAACCCCCCGCCCCACACACACACACGAACTCTCCCCCACAAACATTAACCCCACCACATACACACATACACTGCCCCCCCGCTCCACACACACATTGAACTCCCCCACACACACTAAACCGCGCCACAAAAACATTAACCACCCCTACACTCTCACTAACACCCCCACCCATACACCAACCTCCCCTACACATACACACTAACGCGCCCCCATCACACACGCACTAACCCACTCCACGCACACTAACACCCCTCAAACACATACTAACACCCACCACACACACACACACGCCTGCAAATACACTAGCTACCCCACACATACTAACCCCCCACCACACACTAACCCTCCGCTCCCGCACATTAATCCCTCCCACACACACAAATACCCCCCCCCCCCACACACACACACACGTACACACACACTAACCCTACACCTCCACAGACACACACTAACCCCAACCAGACTCACTAACCCCCCTCACACACACCAATCCCCCAAATACACACACTAACACCCCCATACACACACGTGGGGCAGCACGGTAGCCTTGTGGATAGCACAATTGCTTCACAGCTCCAGGGTCCCAGGTTCGACTCCAGCTTGGGTCACTGTCTGTGCGGAGTCTGCACATCCTCCCCGTGTGTGCGTGGGTTTCCTCCGGGTGCTCCGGTTTCCTCCCACAGTCCAAAGATGTGCAGGCTAGGTGGATTGGTCATGATAAATTGCCCTTAGTGTCCAAAATTGCCCTTAGTGTTGGGTGGGGTTACTGGGTTATGGGGATAGGGTGGCGGTGTGGACCATGGGTAGGGTGCTCTTTCCAAGAGCCGGTGCAGACTCGATGGGCCGAATGGCCTCCTTCTGCACTGTAAATTCTATGATTCTACTACCCTCCATACCCCCACACACACTAACACCCCCACACACACTAACGCCCCAAATACACTAACACCCCCCCCCACACACACACACACACTAACCCCCCTCCACACACTAACCACCCCACTCACACATTCGCCCCCCCCCATCACACACACTAACACACCCCACTCACACACTAACACCCCCACACACACGCCACTAGGCACCCCCACACACACATAACCCCCAAACACACTAACACCCCAACACACTCTAACCCCCCCCCCCAAGCACACATACTAACCCCCCGGCACACGCACTAACTCCCCACACAAACACACCAACTCCCCACCCCCCCCCCACCACATACACGAACTAACCCCCCATACACTCACACTCACACACACACACACTAACCCCCACTCCCCCACACCGCCACACACACACAAACACACACACTAGCCCCGACCACTCACATTATTTCCAGTGGGTCCCGGGTAGTATATCAATATTCACAGTGGTTCCTGGAAAGCATATTATTGATAACACTGGTGCCTGTGTAATATATCCTTATTTACAGTGCTCTCTGGGTAGTATATCATTATTTACAGTGCTCTCTGGGTAGTATATCATTATTTACAGTGGCCTCTGGCAGTATATCATTATTTGCAGTGGCCTTGGGCAGAATTTCATTATTTACAATGATCCCTGGGTAGGATATCATTATTGTCAGTGGTCCCTGGGCAGAATCTCATTATTTACAGTGGCCCCTGTGTAGTATTTCATTATTTACAGGGGTTCCATGGTAATATATCATGATTTACAGTGGTCCCTGGGCAGTCTCTCATTATTTACAGTGATCTCTGGATAGTACATAATTATTTGCAGTGGTCACACACACGCTACCTCCCACACACACTATCCCCCTACTCGCACACTAACCCACACCCGCCACACACACTACTCCCCCCCCACCCACACACACACACTAACCCACCCCCACGCACACACCAACACACTCCACAAACACACATACCATCAAACACAAACACACTAACTCCCCCACACACACTAACCCCTCACACACACTAAGCCCCCCCACCCACACACACACAAACTAACCCTCCACACAGACAACCCCCCACAAAAAAACACACTAACAACTCCTCAAACACACTAATGCCGACCCCACACACACTAACCTCCCCACACACACGCTACCCCCCACACACACTATCCCCCTACTCACACACTAACCCACACCCGTCACACACACTACCCCCCCCCCACCCACACACACACACTAACCCACCCCCACGCACACACCAACCCACTCCACAAACACACATACCATCAAACACAAACACACTAACTCCCCCACACACACTAACCCCTCACACACACTAAGTCCTCCACACACACACAGACTAACCTACTCCCCACAAACACTAACCCCGCGCCACACACACTAACGCCCCCAATCACACACATACACTAAACCCACCCACACACACTAACCCTCCCCACACACGCACTGACACCCCCCACGCACTCAATAAACACCCCACACACACTAACATCACCGCCCCCCCACGCACACACACTAACCACACACACAACCCACCAAACAGACACGAACCTCCCCCACACACACTTACACCCACAGACACACTAACCCCCCACAAACACTAACCCCCCGCCACGCACACACACGAACCCTCACGCCACAAACATTAACCCCCCACACACACAGAGACTAACCCCCCCCCCCACGCACACGCACTAACCCCCCCCGCCCACTAACACCCCGATATAAACACACTACCACCCCCCCTCCCCACACACACACCAACACCCCCCACACACAATACTAACCCCACCGACACACACACTAACCCCACCACATACACACACAACACCACCCCCCGCTCCACACACACACTAAACATCCCCATACACTATTCCGCCCACATACACACTAACCACCCACACACACTCACTAACCCAATCCACGCACACTACCCACCCCCCCCCCACACACACACATACTAATACCCACCACACACAACGCCTGCAAACACACTAGCCCCCCCCCACACACACTACACCATCCCACACACTAACCCCCCCCCCTGCACACTGATCCCTCCCACACAAACTACCCCCCCCACACACACACACTAAACCTAACCCCCCCCCCCCCCCCAGACACACACTTACAAAGAACAAAGAAATGTACAGCACAGGAACCTCCAAGCCCGTGCCGACCATGCTGCCCGACTAAACTACAATCTTCTACACTTCCTGGTTTCGTACCCCTCTATTCCCATCCTTCTCATGTATTTGTCAAGATGCCCTTAAATGTCACTATCGTCCCTATCAACCACCCAGACACTAACCACCCCCCACCCCCCCAAGCACACAAACACTAACCCCCCCACACACACACTGCCCCCCACACACACACACTAACCTCTCACACACACGAAACACCCCTACGCACACTTACCCCCCCACACACACACATACTCACGAACCCCCCCCCACACACACACTAAACTCCTGACGCACACACACACACACTAATCACACCCGCACACATACACAATAACCACACACACACACACACAACCCACCAAACACCCACACTAACCTCCCCCCACACACAATTATCCGCACAGACACACACTAATACCCCCCACACACACTAACTCCTTCCCACACACACAATGCCCACACACACACTAACCCCACAACACACACACATGCGCTAACCAACTCCCCCCGCACACGAACCCCTCGCCACGCATACAGACTAACCCGCCCCCACCCCAATCACACACTGACTAACCCTCTACAACACACACACATAACCCCCCACACACACTAAACCCCACACACACACTAACTCTCCCGACACACACATTAACCACCCCCACACACACTAACTAACCCACCTCACGCACAAACTCACGAACACCCCACATATAATAACCCCCCCCCACACACACACACTACCCCCACACTCAAAGTAACCCTCCCACTCACACACTAACACCCCCCACACATTAACCGTCCCACACACAGAACCCACCCCACACACACACACCAACACCCCTACAAACACACTAACGCCCCCCCACACACACACAGACACTAACCCACTCCACACACACTAACCCCCAACAAATTCTTACACCCGCCACACACACCCGCCCGCAAAAACACTGCCCCCCTTGCACATACTAACCCCCCCCCCACACTAAACCCCCCCACACACACACTAACACCCCCACACACACTAACCCCCCCTCCACACACACACACCAACACCCCTACACACACACACTAACTCCCCCACACACAGACACTAACCCACTCCACACACACTAACCCCCCAACAAATACTTACACCCGCCACACAAATCCGCCCGCAAAAGCATTGCTGCCCCTCCACACACTAAACCTCCCACACACACTAAACCTCCCCCAGACACTAATGCCCCCCCACACACACTACCCCCCCCCCACCACACACACACAGACTAACCCCCTCCCCCCACAGACACACACTAACCCCCACAAAGGCACACTAATCCCCCCACACACTAACCCCCCCCCCACCAAACACACACACTAACCACCCCAGACACACACTAACCCCCTCCTCCCCCACAAATACTACCCCCCCCCCCGCACACATACACACTAACTGCCCAAACACACTAACACGCCCCACACACACACTAAACCACCACATACACACTAACCACCCCACACACACACTAATGCCCAACCACACACACACTTAAACCCCCCCATATACACACACATTAACCCCCAAACATATAACACCCCCCCACACACATACACTAAAATCCCCACACACACACTGACACCACAACACACACTAGCCCCACCCAAACACACACAGTACCACCCACCCGACACACACACTAACTCCCCACACAAACACACTAACCCCCCCCCCCACACACACGAACTAACCACCCCTCACACACACTAACCAGCCCCCGTCACAGACACACACACACAATAACCCCTGCCACACACATTATTTACAGTTGTTCATGGGTAGTGTATCATTATTGACAGTGGTTCCTGGAATGTATATCATTATTTACACTGGTCCCTGGGCAGAATCTCCTTATTTACATTTGGTCCCTGTGAAGTATTTCATTATTTACAGGGGTCCCTGGGCAGTATATCTTTATTTACAGTGTTTCCTGAGCAGTATATCATTATTTACAGTGGTCCCTGGACAGTATATCATTATTTACTGTGGTCCCTGGATACTATATGATTATTTACAACATTCCCTGTGCAGTAAATCATTATTTACAGTGGTTTCGTGGTACTATTTAATCATTTAAACTAGTCCCTGGACAGTATATCATTATTTACAGTGGTCCCTGGACAGTATATCATTATTTACAGTGGTCCCTGGATAGTATATAATTATTTACAGGAGTCCCTGGGCAGTATATCATTGTTTTTAGTTGGCCCATGGTACTACTTAATCATTTACACTGGCCCCTGGGCAGTATATCATTATTTACTGTGGTCCCTGGATACTATATGATTATTTACAATATTCCCTGTGCAGTAAATCATTATTTACAGTGGTTTCGTGGTACTATTTAATCATTTGAACTAGTCCCTGGACAGTATATCATTATTTACAGTGGTCCCTGGGTATTATCACATTATTTAAAGTTGTCCTGTGTAGAATATAATGATTTACAGTGATCTCTGGAAAATATATCATTATTTACCGTGGTCCCTAGGTAGAATATCATTATTTACAGTAGTCCCAGGGCAGTATGTTGTTATTTACCGTGGTCCCTGTGTAGCATAACATTATGTACAATGGTCCCTTGCTTTGCGCAAGTCAAGGAGGCACAGCCGGACTGAGACATATTCAGAGTGGGAACTTGGAACTTGGTAATTTGGTGCCGTTAGGTAATTCGGTGCAGAGTGGGAGGAGGTGCTTTGTCCAGACCGTTTTGTTCTCTTTCTTCTGGCTTGTAACTTTTAATCTGTAGGGGAGAACCAGAGAGGACTTGAGACTCTCGGAAGGTAAGTAAGTGATTTTTATTCAAATTCAATTATTTTCAAATTGTGGGTGGGGGGACGGGGGACGGACTGCAGTGACATCACAGTAAAGCAGTGACCTGATTGGCTGGTTTTGAATCTACTCTGAATTTGAAATATTGTTAAAAGCATTGTTATCCTAATTAAACATAATTACTTAATTATAATTTGGAGGTGTATCTAAGCCAGAGATCGGAGAGTACTGTCTTTAGCTTTGACATTTATAGTAGAAATCTAGTGCCAGGAAACATTTAGTTAACAGTAACTTTTGTTTTACTTATAAAAGTAATTTACTAATTAATTGACGCAATGTCAATTAGAGGGATGCAGTGCTCTGACTGTGAGATGTGGCAGGTCCGGGAGGCTTCCAGCGTCCCGGCTGGATTCATCTGCAGAAAATATAACAACTGGGGCTCCTCACAGACCGCATGGTTCGGTTGGAGCAGCAATTGGATGCACTTAGGAGCATGCAGGTGGCGGAAAGCGTCATAGATCGCAGTCATATATATGTGGTCACACCCAAGGTGCTGGCAGAGAAATGGGTGACCACCAGAAAGGGCAGGCCGTCAGTGCAGGAATCCCCTGTGGTTGTTCCCCGCTCGAACAGGTATACTCCTTTGGATACTGTCGGGGGGGGATAGCCTTTCAGGGGAAAACAGCAGCAACCAGAGCAGTGGCGCCACGGATGGCTCTGATGTTCAGAAGGGAGGGTCAAAACGCAGAAGAGCAATAGTCATAGGGGACTCTATAGTCAGGGGCACAGATTGGCGCTTCTGTGGACGTGAAAGAGACTCCAGGATGGTATGTTGCCTCCCTGGTGCCAGGGTCCAGGATGTCTCCGAACGGTAGAGGACATCATGAAGGGGGAGGGCAAAAAGGCAGAGGTCGTTGTACATATTGGTACTAGCGACAAAGGCAGGAAGGGGCATGAGGTCATGCAGCAGGAGTTCAGGGAGCTAGGCAGAAAGTTAAAAGACAGGACCTCTAGGGTTGTAATCTCGGGATTACTCCCTGTGCCACGTGCCAGTGAGGCTAACAATAGGAAGATAGAGCAGCTAAACACGTCGCTAAACAGCTGGTGTAGGAGGGAGGGTTTCCGTTATCTGGACCACTGGGAGCTCTTCCGGGGCAGGTGTGACCTGTATAAGAAGGACGGGTTGCATCTAAACCGGAGAGGCATAAATATCCTGGCCGCGAGGTTTGCTAGTGTCACACGGGAGGGTTTAAACTAGTATGGCAGGGGGTGGGCACCGGAGCAATACGTCAGAAGGTGAAAGCATTGGGGGAGAACTAGAGATATAGGGCCAGTATGGCTCTGAGGCAGAGCAGACAGGGAGACGTGGCAGAACACAGCACGTCTGGTGGCCTGAAGCGCATATGTTTCATGCAAGAAGTATTACGGGTAAGGCAGACAAACTTAGAGCTTGGATTAGTACTTGGAACTGTGATGTTGTTGCCATTACAGAAACCTGGTTGAGGGAAGGGCAGGATTGGCAGCTAAACGTTCCAGGATTTAGATGTTTCAGGTGGGATAGAGGGAGATGTAAAAGTGGTGGCGGAGTTGCGCTACTGGTTAGGGAGGATATCACAGCTGTACTACGGGAGGACACGTCAGAGGGCAGTGAGGAGAGATTGGTAGAGATCAGGAATAAGAAGGGTGCAGTTACAATGTTTCATAGAATATCATAGAATTTACAGTGCATAAAGAGGCCATTCGGCCGATCGGCTCTGCACAGGCTCTTGGAAAGAGCACCCAAACCAATGTCAACACCTCCACCCTCTCCCCACAACCCAGTAACCCCACCAAACACTAAGGGTAATTTTGGACACTATGGGCAATTTATCATGGCCAATCCACCTAGCCTGCGTATCTTTGGACTGTTGGGGGTTGGGGGCCTCACAACAGCCAGCGGGAGATAGAGGAACAGATAGGTAGAGAGATTTTGGAAAAGAGTAAAAACAACAGGGGTATTGTGATGGCAGACTTCAACTTCCCCAATATTGACTTGGACTCACTTCGTGCCAGGGGCTTAGACGGGGTAGAGTTTGTAAGGAGCATCCAGGAGGGCTACTTGAAACAATATGTAGACAGTCTAACTAGGGAAGGGGTTATACTTGGCCTGGTATTGTGGAATGAACCTGGCTAGCTGGTGGAAGTTTCAGTAGGGGAGCATTTTGGGAACAGTGACCACAATACAGTAAGTTTTAAAGTGCTGGTGGACAAGGATAAGAGTGGCCCTCGGGTGAATGTGTTAAATTGGGGTAAGGCTAATGATAGCAATATTAGGCGGGAACTGAAGAACCTAGATTGGGGGCGGATGTTTGATAGTAAATCAACATCTGACATGTGGGAGGCTTTCAAGTGCCAATTGAAAAGAATTCAGGACCGGCATGTTCCTGTGAGGAAGAAGGATAAATACGGCAAATCTCGGGAACCTTGGGTAACGAGAGATATTGTAGGCCTCGTCTAAAAAAAGGAGGCATTTGCCAGGGCGAGAAGGCTGGGAACAGACGAAGCCTGTGTAGAATATAAGGAAAGTAGGAAGTCACTTATGCAAGGAGTCAGGAGGGCTCGAAGGGGTCACGAAAAGCCATTGGCAAATAGGGTTAAGGAAAATCCCAAGGCTTTTTACACGTACATAAAAAAAAAGAAGTAGCCAGGGAAAGGGTTTGCCCACTGAAGGATAGGCAAGGGAATCTATGTCTGGAGCCATAGGAAATGAGCGAGGTACGAAATAAATACTTTGCATCAGTATTCACCAAACAGAAGAAATTGGTAGATGTTGAGTCTGGAGAAGGGTGTGTCGATAGCCTGGGTCACATTGAGATCCAAAAAGACGAGGTGTTGGGCGTCTTGAAAAATATTAAGGTAGGTAAGTCCCGAGGGCCTGATGGGATCTACCCCAAAATACGGAAGGAGGCTGATGCCTTGACAGAAATCTTTGTATCCTCGCTATCTTCAGGTGATGTCCCGGAAGACTGGATAATAGCCAATGTTGCTCTTTTGTTGCTCATTTGTTTTAGAAGAGTAGCAAGGATAATCTAGGGAACTACAGGGAATTGGGAATGCATTAAAGCAAAAGAGAAAGCCAATAATGTGGCAAAGAGTAGTGGGAAGTCAGAAGATTGGGAAGGCTACAAAAACAAACAGAGGATAAAAAAGAGAGAAATGAGGAAGGAGAGGATCAAATATGAAGGTAGACTAGCCAGTGACATTAGGAATGAGAGTAAAAGTTTCTTTAAATACATTAAAATCAAACGGTAGGCAAAAGTAGACATTGGGCCGCTCCAAAATGACGCTGGTAATCTAGTGATGGGAGACAAGGTAATAGCTGAGGAACTAAATATGTACTTTGTGGCAGTCTTCACAGTGGAAGGCATGAGTAATATCCCAACAATTCAGGAGAGTCATGGGGCTGAGTTGAATATGGTAGCCATCCAAAAGGAGAAAGTGCTAGAGAAACTAAGTGGTCTAAAAATTGATAAATCTCCGGGCCCAGATGGGCTACATCCTAGAGGTCTAAAGGAGATAGCTGAAGAAATAGTGGAGGCGTTAGTTATGATCTTTCAAAATTCACTGGAGTCAGGGAAAGTCCCAGATGATTGGAAAATCTCTGTTGTAACCCCCTGTTCAAGAAGGAACAAGAAAAAAGATGGAAAATTATAGGCCAATTAGCCTAACCTCGGTTGTTGGCAAGATTCTAGAATCCATCGTTAATGATGAGATTTCTAAATTCTTGGAAGTGCAGGGTCGGATTAGGACAAGTCAGCATGGATTTAGTAAGGGGACGTCGTGCCTGACAAACCTGTTAGAGCTCTTTGAAGAGATAACAAATAGGTTAGACCAAGGAGAGCCAATGGATGTTATCTATCTTGACTTGCAAAAGGCCTTTGATAAGGTGCCTCACGGGAGACTGGTGAGTAAAATAAGGGCCCTACGTATTCGAGGCAAGGTACTAACATGGATTGACGATTGGCTGTCAAGCGGAAGGCAGAGAGTTGGGATAAAAGATTATTTGTATGAATGGCAACCGGTGACGAGTGGTGTCCCGCAGGTTTCAGTGTTGGGGCCACAGCTGTTCTCATTATATATTAACGATCTAGATGACGGGACTGGGGGCATTCAGGCTACGTTTGCCGATGATACAAAGATAGGTGGAGGGGCAGGTAGTATGGAGGAGGTGGGAGGCTGCAGAAAGAGTTAGACAGTTTAGGAGAGTGGTCCAAGAAATGGCTGATGAAATTCAAATGGGCAAGTGCGAGGTCTTGCACTTTGGAAAAAAGAATAGAGGCATGGACTATTTTCTAAACGGTGACAAAATTCATAATGCTGAAGTGCAAAGGGACTTGGGAGTCCTAGTCCAGGATTCTCTAAAGGTAAACTTGCAGGTTGAGTCCGCAATTAAGAAAGCAAATGCAATGTTGTCATTTGTCTCAAGAGGCTTGGAATATAAAAGCAGGGATGTACTTCTGAAGCTTTATAAAGCACTAGTTAAGCCCCATTTAGAATAGTGTGAGCAATTCTGGGCCCCACACCTCAGGAAGGACATACTGGCACTGGAGCGGGTCCAGCGGAGATTCACACGGATGATCCTGGGAATGGTAGGCCTAACATACGTTGAACGTCTGAGGATCTTGGGATTATATTCATTGGAGTTTAGGAGGTTGAGGGGAGATCTAATAGAAACTTACAAAATAATGAATGGCTTAGATAGGGCGGACGTAGGTAAGTTGTTTCCATTAGCAGGGGATACTAGGACCCGGGGGCACAGCCTCAGAATAAAATGGAGTCACTTTAGAACAGAGATGAGGAGAAATTTCTTCAGCCAGAGAATGGTGGGTCTGTGGAATTCATCGCAACAGAGGGCGGAGGAGGCTGGGACGTTGAGTGTCTTTAAGACAGAAGTTGATATATTCTTGATTTCTCGAGGAATTAAGGGCTATGAAGAGAGAGCGTGTATATGGAGTTCAAATCAGCCATGATTGAATGGTGGAGTGGACACGATGGGCCGAATGGCCTTACTTCCGCTCCTATGTCTTCTGGTCTTATGGTATTACAGGCCGGTGAGCCTTACGTCAGTGGTTGGGAAATCACCGGAGGAATTCTTCGAGACAGGATCTGCTCCCATTTGGAAGCAAATGGACGTATTATGAGAGGCAGCATGGTTTTGTGAACGGGAGGTCATGTCTCACTAACTTGATAGAGTTTTTCGAAGAGGTCACAAAGATGATTGATGCAGGTAAGGCAGTGGATGTTGTCTATATGGACTTCAGTAAGGCCTTTGACAAGGTCCTTCTTGGAAGATTGGTACAAAAGGCGAAGTCACACGGGATGAGGGGCGGGCTGGCAAGGTGGATACAGAACTGGCTAGGTCATAGAAGGCAGAGAGTAGCAATGGAAGGGTGCTTTTCTAATTGGAGGGCTGTGACCAGTGGTGTTCCACAGGGATCAGTGCTGGGACCTTTGCATTTCGTGGTATATATAAATGATTTGGAGTAAAATGTAACTGGTCTGATTAGTAAGTTTGCAGCCGACAGCATGGTTGGTGTAATTGCGGGTAGCGATGAGGACTGTCAGAGGATATAGCAGGATTTAGATCGTTTGGAGACTTGGGCGGAGAGATGGCAGATGGAGTTTAATCCGGACAAATGAGAGGTAATACATTTTGGAAAGTCTAAATCCAGGTAGGGAATATACAGTGAATGGTAGAACCCAAAAGAGCATTGAAAGTCAAAGAGATCTAGGAGTACAGGTCCACAGGTCACTGAAAGGGGCAACACAGGTGGAGAAGGTAGTCAAGAAGGAATACGGCATGCTTGCCTTCATTGGCCGGGGCATTGAGTATAAGAATTGGCAAGTCATGTTGCAGCCGTATAGAGCCTTAGTTAGGCCACACTTGGAGTATAGTGTTCAATTCTGGTCGCCACACTATCAGGAGGATGTGGAGGTTTTAGAGAGGGTGCAGAAGAGATTCACCAGGATGTTGCCTGGAATGCAGGGCATTAGCTATGAGGAACGGTTGAATAAACTCGGTTTGTTCTCACTGGAAAGACGGAGGTTAAGGGGCGACCTGAAAGAGGTCTACAAAATTATGAGGGGCATAAACAGAGTGGATATTCAGAGGCATTTCCCCAGGGTAGAGGGGTATATTACTAGGGAGCATAGGTTTAACGTGTTAGGGGCAATGTTTAGAGTAGATGTACGAGGCATGTTTTTTACACAGAGGGTAGTGGGTGCCTTGAACTCGCTGCCGGGGGAGGTGGTGGAAGCAGGGACGATGGTGACATATAAGGGGCATCTTGACAAATAGATGATTAGGATGGTATTAGAGGGATAGGGACCCAGGAAGTGCAGAAGTTTGTAATTTAGTCGGGCAGCATGGTCGGCACGGGTTTGGAGGGCCGAAGTACATTTTCCTCTCCTGTACTTTTCATTATTCTTTGTTCTTTGTTCTTTCACAGCGGTGGGAGCTGTCTGGGCCGGCTGGTTAACTGAGAGACAACAGCAAGGACACTGACTGAGGGACAGTGGGAGCAGCCTGGACCAGATGGGTTACTGAGAGACAACAGCAAGGACACTGACAGAGTGACAGTGGGAGCAGTCTGGGCCGGCTGGGTAACTGATAGACAACAGCAAAGACACTGACAGAGTGACAGTGGGAGCTGTCTGGGCCGGCTGGGTAACTGAGAGACAACAAGGACACTGACAGAGTGACAGTGGGATCAGTCTGGGCCGGCTGGGTAACTGTGAGACAACAGCAAGGACAGTGACTGAGTGACAGTGGGAGCAGTCTGGGCCGGCTGGTTAACTGAGAGACAACAGCAAGGACACTGACAGAGTGACACTGGGAGCAGTCTGGGCCGGCTGGGTAACTGAAAGACAACAGCAAGGTCACTGACAGAGTGACAGTGGGAGCAGTCTGGACCGGCTGGGTAACTGAGATACAACAGCAAGGACACTGACAGTGACAGTGGTGAGAAGAGGCTGCGCCGGTAGGGTAACTGGGAGACAACAGCAAAAACACTGACAGATTAACAGAGGTGAGAACAGTCTGCGCCGTCTGGGCAACAGAGAAAACAGCAGAGATGCTGACAGAGTGACAGTGGTGGGAGCAGTCTGGCCGGTTCGGTAACTGTGAGACAACCGCAAATACACTGACAGAGTGACAGTGGGAGCAGTCTGGGCCGGCTGGGTAACTGAGAGACAACAGCAAGGACACTGACAGAGTGACAGTGGGAGCAGTCTGGACAGGCTGGGTAACTGAGAGACAACAGCAAGGACACTGACAGAGTGACAGTGGGAGCAGTCTGGTCCGGCTGGGTAACTGAGAGACAACAGCAAAGACACTGACAGAGTGACAGTGGGAGCAGTCTGGGCCGGCTGGGTAACTGAGAGACAACAGCAAGGACACTGACAGAGTGACAGTGGGAGCAGTCTGGACAGGCTGGGTAACTGAGAGACAACAGCAAGGACACTGACAGAGTGACAGTGGGAGCAGTCTGGTCCGGCTGGGTAACTGAGAGACAACAGCAAAGACACTGACAGAGTGACAGTGGGAGCAGTCTGGGCCGACTGGGTAACTGAGAGACAACAGCTAGGACACTGACAGTGACAGTGGTGAGAAGAGGCTGGGCCGGTTGGGTAACTGAGAGACAACAGCAAAGACACTGACAGAGTGACAGTGGGAGCAGTCTGGGCCGGCTGGGTAACTGAGAGACAACAGCAAGGACACTGACAGAGTGACAGTGGGAGCAGTCTGGGCCGGCTGGGTAACTGAGAGACAACAGCAAGGACACTGACAGAGTGACAGTGGGAGCAGTCTGGGCCGGCTGGGTAACTGTGAGGCAACAGCAAATACACTGACAGAGTGACAGTGGGAGCAGTCTGGGCCGGCTGGGTAACTGAGAGACAACCGCAAGGACACTGACAGAGTGACAGTGGGAGCAGTCTGGGCCGGCTGGGTAACTGAGAGACAACAGCAAGGACACTGACAGAGTGACAGTGGGAGCAGTCTGGGCCGGCTGGGTAACTGAGATACAACAGCAATGACACTACAGAGTGACAGTGGGAGCAGTCTGGGCCGGCTGGGTAACTGAGATACAACAGCAAGGACAATGACAGAGTGACAGTGGTTGGAGCAGTCTGGGACGGCTGGGTAACTGAGAGACAACAGCAAGGACAATGACAGAGTGACAGTAGTGGGAGCAGTCTGGCCCGGCTGGGGAACTGAGAGACAACAGCAATGACACTGACAGAGAGACGGTGGGAGCAGTCTGGGCCGGCTGGGTAACTGAGAGACAACAGCAAGGACACTGACAGAGTGACAGTGGGAGCAGTCTGGGCCCGGCTGGGGAACTGAGAGACAACAGCAATGACACTGACAGAGTGACAGTGGGAGCAGTCTGGACCGGCTGGGTTACTGAGAGACAACAGCAAGGACACTGACAGAGTGACAGTGGGAGCAGTCTGGACCGGCTGGGTTACTGAGAGACAACAGCAAGGACACTGACAGAGTGACAGTGGGAGCAGTCTGGGCCGGCTGGGTAACTGAGATACAACAGCAAGGACAATGACAGAGTGACAGTGGTTGGAGCAGTCTGGGACGGCTGGGTAACTGAGAGACAACAGCAAGGACAATGACAGAGTGACAGTAGTGGGAGCAGTCTGGCCCGGCTGGGGAACTGAGAGACAACAGCAATGACACTGACAGAGAGACGGTGGGAGCAGTCTGGGCCGGCTGGGTAACTGAGAGACAACAGCAAGGACACTGACAGAGTGACAGTGGGAGCAGTCTGGGCCCGGCTGGGGAACTGAGAGACAACAGCAATGACACTGACAGAGTGACAGTGGGAGCAGTCTGGACCGGCTGGGTTACTGAGAGACAACAGCAAGGACACTGACAGAGTGACAGTGGGAGCAGTCTGGGCCGGCTGGGTAACTGAGAGACAACAGCAAAGACACTGACAGAGAGACAGTGGGAGTAGCCTGGACCGGCTGGGTTACTGAGAGACAACAGCAAGGACATTGACAGAGCGACAGTGGGGGCAGTCTGGGCCGGTTGGGTAACTGAGAGATAACAGCAAGGACACTGACAGAGAGACAGTGGGAGTAGCCTGGACCGGCTGGGTTACTGAGAGACAACAGCAACGCCACTGACAGAGCGACAGTGGGAGCAGTCTGGGCCGGCTGGGAAACTGTGAGACAACAGCAAGGACACTGACAGAGTGACAGTGGGAGCAGACTTGTCCGGCTGGGTAACTGAGAGACAAAAGCAAGGACAGTGACAGAGTGAAAGTGGGAGCAGTCTGGGCCGGCTGGGTAACTGAGAGACAACAGCAAGGACACTGACAGAGTGACAGTGAGAGCAGACTGGGCCGGCTGGGTAACTGAAAGACAATAGCAAGGACAGTGACAGAGTGACAGTGGGAGCTGTCTGGGCCGGCTGGGTAACTGAGAGACAACAGCAAGGACACTGACAGAGTGACAGTGAGAGCAGACTGGGCCGGCAGGGTAACTGAAAGACAACAGCAAGGACAGTGACAGAGTGACAGTGGGAGCAGTCTGGGCCGGCTGGGTAACTGAAAGACAACAGCAAGGACAGTGACAGAGTGACAGTGGGAGCTGTCTGGGACGGCTGGGTAACTGAAAGACAACAGCAAGGACAGTGACAGAATGACAGTGGCAGCAGTCTGGGCCAGCTGGGTAACTGAGAGACAACAGCAAGGACACTGACAGAGTGACAGTGGGAGCAGTCTGGGCCGGCTGGGTAACTGAGAGACAACAGCAAGGACACTGACAGAGTGACAGTGGGAGCAGACTTTTCCGGCTGGGTTACTGAGAGACAACAGCAAGGGCACTGACAGAGTGACAGTGGTGGGAGCAGTCTGGCCCTGCTGGGGAACTGAGAGACAACAGCAATGAAACTGATAGACAGTGGGAGCAGTCTGGGCCGGCTGGGTAACTGATAGACAACAGCAAGGACACTGACAGAGTGACAGTGGGAGCAGTCTGGGCCGGCTGGGTAACTGAGAGACAACAGCAAGGATAGTGACATAGGTTGGAGCAGTCTGGGACGGCTGGGTAACTGAGAGAGAACAGCAAGGGCAATGACAGAGTGACAGTGGGAGCAGTCTGGGCCGGCTGGGTAACTGATAGACAACAGCAAGGACACAGATAGAGTGACATTGGTGGGAGCAGTCTGGCCCGGCTGGGGAACTGAGAGACAACAGCAAGGACACTGACAGAGTGACAGTGGGAGGAGTCTGGGCCGGCTCGTTTACTGAGAGACAACAGCAAGGACACTGACAGAGTGACAGTGGGAGCAGTCTGGGCCGGCTGGGTAACTGAGAGACAACAGCAAAGACACTGACAGTGCGAGCAGTATGGGCCGGCTGGGTAACTGTGAGACAACAGCAAGGACAGTGACAGAGTGACAGTGGTGGGAGCAGTATGGGCCGGGTGGGTAACTGAGAGACAACAGCAAGGACAGTGACAGAGTGACAGCGGGAGCAGTCTGGGCCGGCTGGGTAACTGAGGGACAACAGCAAAGACACTGACAGAGTGACAGTGGGATCAGTCTGGGCCGGCTGAGTAACTGTGAGACAACAGCAAGGGCACTGACAGAGTGACATTGGGAGCAGCCTGGGTTAGGCTGGGTAGCTGAGAGACAACAGCAAGGACACTGACAGAGTGACAGTGGGAGCAGTCTGGGCCGGCTGGGTAGCTGAGAGACAACAGCAAGGACACTGACAGAGTGACAGTGGGAGCAGTCTGGGCCGGCTGGGTAACTGAGAGACAACAGCAAGGACACTGACAGAGTGACAGTGGGATCAGTCTGTGCCGGCTGGGTTACTGAGAGACAACAGCAAGTACACTGACAGAGTGACAGTGGGAGCAGTCTGGGCCGGCTGGGTAACTGAGAGACAACAGCAAGGACACTGACAGAGTGACAGTGGGAGCAGTCTGGGCCGGCTGGGTAACTGAGAGACAACAGCAAAGACACTGACAGTGCGAGCAGTCTGGGCCGGCTGGGTAACTGTGAGACAACAGCAAGGACAGTGACAGAGTGACAGTGGTGGGAGCAGTATGGGCCGGGTGGGTAACTGAGAGACAACAGCAAGGACAGTGACAGAGTGACAGCGGGAGCAGTCTGGGCCGGTTGGGTAACTGAGGGACAACAGCAAGGACAGTGACAGAGTGACAGTGGGATCAGTCTGGGCCGGCTGAGTAACTGTGAGACAACAGCAAGGACACTGACAGAGTGACATTGGGAGCAGCCTGGGTTCGGCTGGGTAGCTGAGAGACAACAGCAAGGACACTGACAGAGTGACAGTGGGAGCAGTCTGGGCCGGCTGGGTAGCTGAGAGACAACAGCAAGGACACTGACAGAGTGACAGTGGGAGCAGTCTGGGCCGGCTGGGTAACTGAGAGACAACAGCAAGGACACTGACAGAGCGACAGTGGGATCAGTCTGTGCCGGCTGGGTTACTGAGAGACAACAGCAAGTACACTGACAGAGTGACAGTGGGAGCAGTCTGGGCCGGCTGGGTTACTGAGAGACAACAGCAAGGACACTGACAGATTGACAGTGGGAGCAGTCTGGGCCGGCTGGGTAACTGAGAGACAACAGCAAGGACACTGACAGAGTGACAGTGTGAGCAGTCTGGACCGGCTGGGTTACTGAGAGACAATAGCAAGGACACTGACAGAGTGACAGTGGGAGCAGTCTGGGCCGGCTGGGTAACTGAGAGACAACAGCAAAGACACTGACAGAGAGACAGTGGGAGTAGCCTGGACCGGCTGGGTTACTGAGAGACAACAGCAAGGACATTGAAAGAGCGACCGTGGGGGCAGTCTGGGCCGGTTGGGTAACTGAGAGACAACAGCAAATGCATTGACAGAGTGACAGTGGGAGCAGTCTGGGCCGGCTGGATAACTGAGAGACAACAGCAAGGACACTGACAGAGAGACAGTGGGAGTAGCCTGGACCGGCTGGGTTACTGAGAGACAACAGCAATGAAACTGTCAGAGTGCCAGTGGGAACAGTCTGGGCCGGCTGTGTAACTGAGAGACAACAGCAAGGATACTGACAGATTGACCGTGGGAGCAGTCTGGGCCGGCTGGGTAACTGAGAGACAACAGCAAGGACACAGATAGAGTGACAGTGGGAGCAGTCTGGGCCGGCTGGGAAACTGAGAGACAGCAGCAAAGACACTGACAGAGTGACAGTGGGAGAAGTCAGGGCCGGCTGGGGAACTGAGAGACAACAGCAAGGACACTGACAGAGTGACAGTGGGATCAGTCTGGGCCGGCTGGGTAACTGAGAGACAACAGCAAGGACACTGACAGAGTGACAGTGGGGGCAGTCTGGGCCGGCTGGGTAACTGAGAGACAACAGCAAGGGCACTGTCAGAGTGACAGTGGGGGCAGTCTGGGCCGGCTGGGGAACTGAGAGACAACAGCAATGAAATTGATAGAGGGACAGTGGGAGCAGTCTGGGCCGGCTGGGTAACTGAGAGACAACAGCAAGGACACTGACAGAGTGACAGTGGGAGCAGTCTGGACCGGCTGGGTTACTGAGAGACAACAGCAAGGACACTGACAGAGTGACAGTGGGAGCAGTCTGGGCCGGCTGGGTAACTGAGAGACAACAGCAAGGACAGTGACAGTGTGACAGTGGGAGCAGTCTGGGCCGGCTGGGTAACTGAGAGACAACAGCAAAGACACTGACAGAGAGACAGTGGGAGTAGCCTGGACCGGCTGGGTTACTGAGAGACAACAGCAAGGACATTGAAAGAGCGACAGTGGGGGCAGTCTGGGCCGGTTGGGTAACTGAGAGACAACAGCAAATGCATTGACAGAGTGACAGTGGGAGCAGTCTGGGCCGGCTGGGTAACTGAGAGACAACAGCAAGGACACTGACAGAGAGACAGGGGGAGTAGCCTGGACCGGCTGGGTTACTGAGAGACAACAGCAATGAAACTGTCAGAGTGACAGTGGGAACAGTCTGGGCCGGCTGGGTAACTGAGAGACAACAGCAAGGATACTGACAGATTGACCGTGGGAGCAGTCTGGGCCGGCTGGGTAACTGAGAGACAACAGCAAAGACACTGACAGAGTGACAGTGGGAGAAGTCAGGGCCGGCTGGGTTACTGAGAGACAACAGCAAGGACACTGACAGAGTGACAGTGGGAGCAGTCTGGGCCGGCTGGGTAACTGAGAGACAACAGCAAGGACACTGACAGAGTGACAGTGGTGGGAGCAGTCTGGGCCGGCTGGGTAACTGAGTGACAACATCAATGAAACTGATAGAGAGACAGTGGGAGCGGTCTGGGCCGGCTGGGTAACTGAGAGACAACAGCAAGTGCATGACAGAGGAAGTGGTGGGAGCAGTCTGGACCGGCTGGGGAACTGAGAGACAACAGCAAGGACACTGACAGAGGGACAGTGGGAGCAGCCTGGACCGGCTGGGTAATTGTGAGACAACAGCAAGGACACTGACAGAGTGACAGTGGGAGCAGTCTGGGCCTGTTGGGTAACTGAGAGACAACAGCAAGGACATTGTCACAGTGACAGTGGGAGCAGACTGGGCCGGCTGGGAAACTGTGAGACAACAGCAAATGCTCTGATAGAGTGACAGTGCGAGCAGTCTGGACCGGCTGGGTAACTGAGAGACAAAAGCAAGGACAGTGACAGAGTGACAGTGGGAGCAGTCTGGGCCGGCTGGGTTACTGAGAAACAACAGCAATGAAACTGTCAGAGTGACAGTGGGAACAGTCTGGGCCGGCTGGGTAACTGAGAGACAACAGCAAGGACACTGACAGAGTGACAGTGAGAGCAGACTGGGCCGGCTGGGTAACTGAAAGACAACAGCAAGGACAGTAACAGAGTGACAGTGGGAGCTGTCTGGGCCGGCTGGGTAACTGAAAGACAACAGCAAGGACAGTGACAGAGTGACAGTGGGAGCTGTCTGGGACGGCTGGGTAACTGAAAGACAACAGCAAGGACAGTGACAGAGTGACAGTGGCAGCAGTCTGGGCCGGCTGGGTAACTGAGAGACAACAGCAAGGACACTGACAGAGTAACAGTGGGAGCAGACTTGGCCGGCTGGGTAACTGAGAGACAACAGCAAGGGCACTGACAGAGTGACAGTGGTGGGAGTAGTCTGGCCCTGCTGGGGAACTGAGAGACAACAGCAATGAAACTGATAGACAGTGGGACCAGTCTGGGCCGGCTGTTCAACTGAGAGCCAACAGCAAGGACACTGACAGAGTGACAGTGGGAGCTGTCTGGACGGCTCGGTAACTGTGAGTCAACAGCAAATACACTGACAGAGTGACAGTGGGAGCAGTCTGGGCCGGCTGTTCAACTGAGAGCCAACAGCAAGGACACTGACAGGGTGACATTGGGAGCAGTCTGGGCCGGCTGGGTAACTGAGAGACAACAGCAAGGACAGTGACAGAGTGACATAGGTTGGAGCAGTCTGGGACGGCTGTGTAACTGATATACAACAGCAAGGACACAGATAGAGTGACAGTGGTGGGAGCAGTCTGGCCCGGCTGGGGAACTGAGAGACAACAGCAAGGACACTGACAGAGTGACAGTGGGAGCAGTCTGGGCCGGCTGGGTAACTGAGAGACAACAGCAAGAACACTGACAGAGTGACAGTGGGAGCAGTCTGGGCCGGCTGGGTAACTGAGAGACAACAGCAAAGACACTGACAGTGCGAGCAGTCTGGGCCAGCTGGGTAACTGTGAGACAACAGCAAGGACAGTGACTGAGTGACAGTGAGAGCAGTCTGGGCCGGCTGGGTAACTGAGGGACAACAGCAAAGACACTGACAGAGTGACACTGGGATCAGTCTGGGCCGGCTGAGTAACTGTGAGACAACAGCAAGGGCACTGACAGACTGACAGTGGGAGCAGTCTGGGCCGGCTGGGTAGCTGAGAGACAACAGCAAGGACACTGACAGAGTGACAGTGGGAGCAGTCTGGGCCGGCTGGGTAACTGAGAGACAACAGCAAGGACACTGACAGAGTGACAGTGGGATCAGTCTGTGCCGGCTGGGTTACTGAGAGACAAGAGCAAGTACACTGACAGAGTGACAGTGGGAGCAGTCTGGGCCGGCTGGGTAACTGAGAGACAACAGCAAGGATAGTGACATAGGTTGGAGCAGTCTGGGACGGCTGGGTAACTGAGAGAGAACAGCAAGGGCAATGACAGAGTGACAGTGGGAGCAGTCTGGGCCGGCTGGGTAACTGATAGACAACAGCAAGGACACAGATAGAGTGACATTGGTGGGAGCAGTCTGGCCCGGCTGGGGAACTGAGAGACAACAGCAAGGACACTGACAGAGTGACAGTGGGAGGAGTCTGGGCCGGCTCGTTTACTGAGAGACAACAGCAAGGACACTGACAGAGTGACAGTGGGAGCAGTCTGGGCCGGCTGGGTAACTGAGAGACAACAGCAAAGACACTGACAGTGCGAGCAGTATGGGCCGGCTGGGTAACTGTGAGACAACAGCAAGGACAGTGACAGAGTGACAGTGGTGGGAGCAGTATGGGCCGGGTGGGTAACTGAGAGACAACAGCAAGGACAGTGACAGAGTGACAGCGGGAGCAGTCTGGGCCGGCTGGGTAACTGAGGGACAACAGCAAAGACACTGACAGAGTGACAGTGGGATCAGTCTGGGCCGGCTGAGTAACTGTGAGACAACAGCAAGGGCACTGACAGAGTGACATTGGGAGCAGCCTGGGTTAGGCTGGGTAGCTGAGAGACAACAGCAAGGACACTGACAGAGTGACAGTGGGAGCAGTCTGGGCCGGCTGGGTAGCTGAGAGACAACAGCAAGGACACTGACAGAGTGACAGTGGGAGCAGTCTGGGCCGGCTGGGTAACTGAGAGACAACAGCAAGGACACTGACAGAGTGACAGTGGGATCAGTCTGTGCCGGCTGGGTTACTGAGAGACAACAGCAAGTACACTGACAGAGTGACAGTGGGAGCAGTCTGGGCCGGCTGGGTAACTGAGAGACAACAGCAAGGACACTGACAGAGTGACAGTGGGAGCAGTCTGGGCCGGCTGGGTAACTGAGAGACAACAGCAAAGACACTGACAGTGCGAGCAGTCTGGGCCGGCTGGGTAACTGTGAGACAACAGCAAGGACAGTGACAGAGTGACAGTGGTGGGAGCAGTATGGGCCGGGTGGGTAACTGAGAGACAACAGCAAGGACAGTGACAGAGTGACAGCGGGAGCAGTCTGGGCCGGTTGGGTAACTGAGGGACAACAGCAAGGACAGTGACAGAGTGACAGTGGGATCAGTCTGGGCCGGCTGAGTAACTGTGAGACAACAGCAAGGACACTGACAGAGTGACATTGGGAGCAGCCTGGGTTCGGCTGGGTAGCTGAGAGACAACAGCAAGGACACTGACAGAGTGACAGTGGGAGCAGTCTGGGCCGGCTGGGTAGCTGAGAGACAACAGCAAGGACACTGACAGAGTGACAGTGGGAGCAGTCTGGGCCGGCTGGGTAACTGAGAGACAACAGCAAGGACACTGACAGAGCGACAGTGGGATCAGTCTGTGCCGGCTGGGTTACTGAGAGACAACAGCAAGTACACTGACAGAGTGACAGTGGGAGCAGTCTGGGCCGGCTGGGTTACTGAGAGACAACAGCAAGGACACTGACAGATTGACAGTGGGAGCAGTCTGGGCCGGCTGGGTAACTGAGAGACAACAGCAAGGACACTGACAGAGTGACAGTGTGAGCAGTCTGGACCGGCTGGGTTACTGAGAGACAATAGCAAGGACACTGACAGAGTGACAGTGGGAGCAGTCTGGGCCGGCTGGGTAACTGAGAGACAACAGCAAAGACACTGACAGAGAGACAGTGGGAGTAGCCTGGACCGGCTGGGTTACTGAGAGACAACAGCAAGGACATTGAAAGAGCGACCGTGGGGGCAGTCTGGGCCGGTTGGGTAACTGAGAGACAACAGCAAATGCATTGACAGAGTGACAGTGGGAGCAGTCTGGGCCGGCTGGATAACTGAGAGACAACAGCAAGGACACTGACAGAGAGACAGTGGGAGTAGCCTGGACCGGCTGGGTTACTGAGAGACAACAGCAATGAAACTGTCAGAGTGCCAGTGGGAACAGTCTGGGCCGGCTGTGTAACTGAGAGACAACAGCAAGGATACTGACAGATTGACCGTGGGAGCAGTCTGGGCCGGCTGGGTAACTGAGAGACAACAGCAAGGACACAGATAGAGTGACAGTGGGAGCAGTCTGGGCCGGCTGGGAAACTGAGAGACAGCAGCAAAGACACTGACAGAGTGACAGTGGGAGAAGTCAGGGCCGGCTGGGGAACTGAGAGACAACAGCAAGGACACTGACAGAGTGACAGTGGGATCAGTCTGGGCCGGCTGGGTAACTGAGAGACAACAGCAAGGACACTGACAGAGTGACAGTGGGGGCAGTCTGGGCCGGCTGGGTAACTGAGAGACAACAGCAAGGGCACTGTCAGAGTGACAGTGGGGGCAGTCTGGGCCGGCTGGGGAACTGAGAGACAACAGCAATGAAATTGATAGAGGGACAGTGGGAGCAGTCTGGGCCGGCTGGGTAACTGAGAGACAACAGCAAGGACACTGACAGAGTGACAGTGGGAGCAGTCTGGACCGGCTGGGTTACTGAGAGACAACAGCAAGGACACTGACAGAGTGACAGTGGGAGCAGTCTGGGCCGGCTGGGTAACTGAGAGACAACAGCAAGGACAGTGACAGTGTGACAGTGGGAGCAGTCTGGGCCGGCTGGGTAACTGAGAGACAACAGCAAAGACACTGACAGAGAGACAGTGGGAGTAGCCTGGACCGGCTGGGTTACTGAGAGACAACAGCAAGGACATTGAAAGAGCGACAGTGGGGGCAGTCTGGGCCGGTTGGGTAACTGAGAGACAACAGCAAATGCATTGACAGAGTGACAGTGGGAGCAGTCTGGGCCGGCTGGGTAACTGAGAGACAACAGCAAGGACACTGACAGAGAGACAGGGGGAGTAGCCTGGACCGGCTGGGTTACTGAGAGACAACAGCAATGAAACTGTCAGAGTGACAGTGGGAACAGTCTGGGCCGGCTGGGTAACTGAGAGACAACAGCAAGGATACTGACAGATTGACCGTGGGAGCAGTCTGGGCCGGCTGGGTAACTGAGAGACAACAGCAAAGACACTGACAGAGTGACAGTGGGAGAAGTCAGGGCCGGCTGGGTTACTGAGAGACAACAGCAAGGACACTGACAGAGTGACAGTGGGAGCAGTCTGGGCCGGCTGGGTAACTGAGAGACAACAGCAAGGACACTGACAGAGTGACAGTGGTGGGAGCAGTCTGGGCCGGCTGGGTAACTGAGTGACAACATCAATGAAACTGATAGAGAGACAGTGGGAGCGGTCTGGGCCGGCTGGGTAACTGAGAGACAACAGCAAGTGCATGACAGAGGAAGTGGTGGGAGCAGTCTGGACCGGCTGGGGAACTGAGAGACAACAGCAAGGACACTGACAGAGGGACAGTGGGAGCAGCCTGGACCGGCTGGGTAATTGTGAGACAACAGCAAGGACACTGACAGAGTGACAGTGGGAGCAGTCTGGGCCTGTTGGGTAACTGAGAGACAACAGCAAGGACATTGTCACAGTGACAGTGGGAGCAGACTGGGCCGGCTGGGAAACTGTGAGACAACAGCAAATGCTCTGATAGAGTGACAGTGCGAGCAGTCTGGACCGGCTGGGTAACTGAGAGACAAAAGCAAGGACAGTGACAGAGTGACAGTGGGAGCAGTCTGGGCCGGCTGGGTTACTGAGAAACAACAGCAATGAAACTGTCAGAGTGACAGTGGGAACAGTCTGGGCCGGCTGGGTAACTGAGAGACAACAGCAAGGACACTGACAGAGTGACAGTGAGAGCAGACTGGGCCGGCTGGGTAACTGAAAGACAACAGCAAGGACAGTAACAGAGTGACAGTGGGAGCTGTCTGGGCCGGCTGGGTAACTGAAAGACAACAGCAAGGACAGTGACAGAGTGACAGTGGGAGCTGTCTGGGACGGCTGGGTAACTGAAAGACAACAGCAAGGACAGTGACAGAGTGACAGTGGCAGCAGTCTGGGCCGGCTGGGTAACTGAGAGACAACAGCAAGGACACTGACAGAGTAACAGTGGGAGCAGACTTGGCCGGCTGGGTAACTGAGAGACAACAGCAAGGGCACTGACAGAGTGACAGTGGTGGGAGTAGTCTGGCCCTGCTGGGGAACTGAGAGACAACAGCAATGAAACTGATAGACAGTGGGACCAGTCTGGGCCGGCTGTTCAACTGAGAGCCAACAGCAAGGACACTGACAGAGTGACAGTGGGAGCTGTCTGGACGGCTCGGTAACTGTGAGTCAACAGCAAATACACTGACAGAGTGACAGTGGGAGCAGTCTGGGCCGGCTGTTCAACTGAGAGCCAACAGCAAGGACACTGACAGGGTGACATTGGGAGCAGTCTGGGCCGGCTGGGTAACTGAGAGACAACAGCAAGGACAGTGACAGAGTGACATAGGTTGGAGCAGTCTGGGACGGCTGTGTAACTGATATACAACAGCAAGGACACAGATAGAGTGACAGTGGTGGGAGCAGTCTGGCCCGGCTGGGGAACTGAGAGACAACAGCAAGGACACTGACAGAGTGACAGTGGGAGCAGTCTGGGCCGGCTGGGTAACTGAGAGACAACAGCAAGAACACTGACAGAGTGACAGTGGGAGCAGTCTGGGCCGGCTGGGTAACTGAGAGACAACAGCAAAGACACTGACAGTGCGAGCAGTCTGGGCCAGCTGGGTAACTGTGAGACAACAGCAAGGACAGTGACTGAGTGACAGTGAGAGCAGTCTGGGCCGGCTGGGTAACTGAGGGACAACAGCAAAGACACTGACAGAGTGACACTGGGATCAGTCTGGGCCGGCTGAGTAACTGTGAGACAACAGCAAGGGCACTGACAGACTGACAGTGGGAGCAGTCTGGGCCGGCTGGGTAGCTGAGAGACAACAGCAAGGACACTGACAGAGTGACAGTGGGAGCAGTCTGGGCCGGCTGGGTAACTGAGAGACAACAGCAAGGACACTGACAGAGTGACAGTGGGATCAGTCTGTGCCGGCTGGGTTACTGAGAGACAAGAGCAAGTACACTGACAGAGTGACAGTGGGAGCAGTCTGGGCCGGCTGGGTAACTGAGAGACAACAGCAAGGGCACTGACAGAGTGACAGTGGGAGCAGTCTGGGCCGGCTGGGTAATTGAGAGACAACAGCAAGAACACTGACAGAGTGACAGTGGGAGTAGTCTGGGCCGGCTGGGTAATTGAGAGACAGCAGCAAAGACATTGACAGTGGGAGCAGTCTGGGCCGGCTGGGTAACTGTGAGACGACAGCAAGGACAGTGACTGAGTGACAGTGGGAGCAGTCTGGGCCGGCTGGGTAACTGAGAGACAACAGCAAGGACAGTGACTGAGTGACAGTGGGAGCAGTCAGGGCCGGCTGGGTAACTGAGAGACAACAGCAAGGACACTGACAGAGTGACAGTGGGAGCAGTCTGGGACGGCTGGGGAACTGAGAGACAACAGCAAGGACACTGACAGAGTGACAGTGGGATCAGTCTGGGCCGGCTGGGTAACTGAGAGACAACAGCAAGGACACTGACAGAGTGACAGTGGGAGCAGTCTGGGCCGGCTGGGGAACTGAGAGACAGCAGCAATGAAATTGATAGAGAGACAGTGGGAGCAGTCTGGGCCGGCTGGGTAACTGAGAGACAACAGCAAGGACACTGACAGAGTGACAGTGGGAGCAGCCTGGACCGGCTGGGTTACTGAGAGACAACAGCAAGGACAGTGAGTGAGTGACAGTGGGAGCAGTCTGGGCCGGCTGAGTAACTGTGAGACAACAGCAAGGACACTGACAGAGTGACAGTGGGAGCAGTCTGGGCCGGCTGGTTAAGTAAGAGACAACAGCTAGGACACTGACAGTGACAGTGGTGAGAAGAGGCTGGGCCGGTTGGGTAACTGAGAGACAACAGCGAAGACAATGACAGATTAACAGAGGTGAGAACAGTCTGGGCCGGCTGGGTAACTGAGAGACAACAGCAAGGACAATGACAGAGTGACAGTGGGAACAGTCTGGGACGGCTGGGTAACTGAGAGAACAGCAAGGGCACTGACAGATTGACAGTGGTGGGAGCAGTCTGGCCCGGCTGGGGAACTGAGAGACAACAGCAATGACACTGACAGAGAGACGGTGGGAGCAGTCTGGGCCGGCTGGGTAACTGAGAGACAACAGCAAGGACACTGACAGAGTGACAGTGGGAGCAGTCTGGGCCGGCTGGGTAACTGAGAGACAACTGCAAGGACACTGGCAGAGTGACAGTGGGAGAAGTCTAGGCCGACTGGATAATTGAGAGACAACAGCACTGACATAATGACGGTGGTTAGATCAGTTTGGACTGCTCTATCTGAGAGACAACAACAAGAACAGTGATAGAGTGCCATAGGTAGCAGTGTGGCCCGGCTGGTTTACTGAGAGACAACAGCAAGGACACTGACAGAGTGACAGTGGGAGCAGCCTGGGCCGGCTGGGTAACTGAGAGACAACAGCAAGGACACTGACAGAGTGACAGTGGGAGCAGTCTGGGCCGGCAGGGTAACTGAGAGACAACAGCAAGGACACTGACAGAGTGACTGTCGTGAGAACAGTCTGGACCGGTTGGGTAAGTGAGAGACAACAGCAAAGACACAGACAGTGGTGGGAACACTGTGGGTGGGTTGGTTAACTGAGAGGCAATAGTAAGGGCACTGACAGAGTGACATTGCTGAGAGTAGTCTGGGCCGCCTTGGTAACTGAGAGACAACATCAAGGACACTGGCAGAGTGACAGTGGTGAGCACAGTCTGTACCAGCTGGTTAACTGAGAGGCAACAGCAAGGACACTGACAGAGTGACTGTGGGAGCAGTCTGGGCCGGCTGGGTAACTGAGAGACAACAGCAAGGACACTGACAGAGTGACTGTGGGAGCAGTCTGGGCCGGCTGGGTAACTGAGAGACAACAGCAAGGACACTGACAGAGTGACAGTGGGAGCAGTCTGGGCCGGCTGGGTAACTGAGAGACAGCAGCAAGGACACTGACAGAGTGACAGTGGGAGCAGTCTGGGCCGGCTGGGTAACTGAGAGACAACAGCAAGGACACTGACAGAATGACTGTGGGAGAATTCTGGACCGGCTGGGTTACTGAGAGACAACAGCAAGGACACGGACAGAGTGACAGTGGGAGCAGTCTGGGCCGGCTGGGTAACTGACAGACAACAGCAATGACACTGATAGAGAGACGGTGGGGGCAGTCTGGGCCGGCTTTGTAACTGAGAGACAACAGCAATGACACTGACAGAGAGACGGTGGGAGCAGTCTGGGCCGGCTGGGTAACTGAGAGACAACAGCAAGGGCACTGACAGACTGACAGTGGGAGCAGTCTGGGCCGGCTGGGTAGCTGAGAGACAACAGCAAGGACACTGACAGAGTGACAGTGGGAGCAGTCTGGGCCGGCTGGGTAACTGAGAGACAACAGCAAGGACACTGACAGAGAGACAGTGGGAGTAGCCTGGACCGGCTGGGTTACTGAGAGTAAACAGCAAGGCCACTGACAGAGCGACAGTGGGTCAGTCTGGGCCGGTTGGGTAACTGAGAGACAACAGCAAGGACATTGACACAGTGACAGTGGGAGCAGACTGGGCCGGCTGGGAAACTGTGAGACAACAGCAAATGCTCTGACAGAGTGACAGTGGGAGCAGTCTGGACCGGCTGGGTAACTGAGAGACAAAAGCAAGGACAGTGACAGAGTGACAGTGGGAGCAGTCTGGGCCGGCTGGGTAACTGAGAGACAACAGCAAGGACAGTGACAGAGTGACAGTGGGAGCAGTCTGGGCCGGCTGGGTTACTGAGAAACAACAGCAATGAAACTGTCAGAGTGACAGTGGGAACAGTCTGGGTCGGCTGGGTAACTGAGAGACAACAGCAAGGACAGTGACAGAGTGACAGTGGGAGCTGTCTGAGCCGGCTGGGTAACTGAAAGACAACAGCAAGGACAGTGACAGAGTGACAGTGGGAGCAGTCTGGGCCGGCTGCGTAACTGAAAGACAACAGCAAGGACAGTGACAGAGTGACAGTGGGAGCTGTCTGGGCCGGCTGGGTAACTGAAAGACAACAGCAAGGACAGTGACAGTGGGAGCAGTCTGGGCCGGCTGGGTAACTGAGAGACAACAGCAAGGACACTGACAGAGTGACAGTGGGAGCAGACTGGGCCGGCTGGGTAACTGAGAGACAACAGCAAGGAAACTGACAGAGTGACAGTGGGAGCAGTCTGCGCCGGCTGGTTAATTCAGAGACAACAGCAAGGACACTGACAGAGTGACAGTGGTGGGAGCAGTCTGGCCCTGCTGGCGAACTGAGAGACAACAGCAATGAAACTGATAGACAGTGGGAGCAGTCTGGCCGGCTCGGTAACTGTGAGACAACAGCAAATACACTGACAGAGTGACAGTGGGAGCAGTCTGGGCCGGTTGGGTAACTGGGAGACAACAGCAAGGACAGTGACTGAGTGACATAGGTTGGAGCAGTCTGGGACGGCTGGGTAACTGAGAGAGAACAGCAAGGGCACTGACAGAGTGACAGTGGGAGCAGTCTGGGACGGCTGGGTAATTGAGAGACAAAAGCAAGGGCAGTGACAGAGTGACTGTGGGAGCAGTCTGGCCCGGCTGGGGAACTGAGAGACAACAGCAAGGACACTGACAGAGTGACAGTGGGAGCAGTCTGGGCCGGCTGGGTAACTGAGAGACAACAGCAAGGACACTGACAGAGTGACAGTGGGAGCAGCCTGGACCGGCTGGTTTACTGAGAGACAACAGCAAGGACACTGACAGAGTGACAGTGCGAGCAGTCTGGGCCGGCTGGGTAACTGAGGGACAACAGCAAAGACACTGACAGAGTGACAGTGGGATCAGGCTGGGCCGGCTGAGTAACTGTGAGACAACAGCAAGGGCACTGACAGAGTGACATTGGGAGCAGCCTGGGTTAGGCTGGATAGCTGAGAGACAACAGCAAGGACACAGACAGAGTGACAGTGGGAGCAGTCTGGGCCGGCTGGGAGGCTGAGAGACAAAAGCAAGGACACTGACAGAGTGACAGTGGGAGCAGTCTGGGCCGGCTGGGTAACTGAGAGACAATAGCAAGGACACTGACAGAGTGACAGTGGGATCAGTCTGTGCCGGCTGGGTTACTGAGAGACAAAAGCAAGGACACTGACAGAGTGACAGTGGGAGCAGTCTGGGCCGGCTGGGTTACTGAGAGACAACAGCAAGGACACTGACAGAGTGACAGTGGGAGTAATCTGGGCCGGCTGGGTAATTGAGAGACAACAGCAAAGACACTGAGAGTGGGAGCAGTCTGGGCCGGCTGGGTAACTGTGAGACAACAGCAAGGACAGTGACTGAGTGACAGTGGGAGCAGTCTGGGTCGGCTGGGGAACTGAGAGACAACAGCAAGGGCACTGACAGATTGACAGTGGTGGGAGCAGTCTGGCCCGGCTGGGGAACTGAGAGACAACAGCAATGACACTGACAGAGAGACGGTGGGAGCAGTCTGGGCCGGCTGGGTAACTGAGAGACAACAGCAAGGACACTGACAGAGTGACAGTGGGAGCAGTCTGGGCCGGCTGGGTAACTGAGAGACAACAGCAAGGACACTGACAGAGTGACAGTGGGAGCAGTCTGGGCCGGCTGGTAACTGAGAGACAACAGCAAGGACACTGACAGAGTGACAGTGGGAGCAGTCTGGGCCGGCTGGGTAACTGAGAGACAACAGCAAGGACACTGGCAGAGTGACAGTGGGAGAAGTCTAGGCCGACTGGATAATTGAGAGACAACAGCACTGACATAATGACGGTGGTTAGATCAGTTTGGACTGCTCTATCTGAGAGACAACAACAAGAACAGTGATAGAGTGCCATAGGTAGCAGTGTGGCCCGGCTGGTTTACTGAGAGACAACAGCAAGGACACTGACAGAGTGACAGTGGGAGCAGCCTGGGCCGGCTGGGTAACTGAGAGACAACAGCAAGGACACTGACAGAGTGACAGTGGGAGCAGTCTGGGCCGGCAGGGTAACTGAGAGACAACAGCAAGGACACTGACAGAGTGACTGTCGTGAGAACAGTCTGGACCGGTTGGGTAAGTGAGAGACAACAGCAAAGACACAGACAGTGGTGGGAACACTGTGGGTCGGTTGGTTAACTGAGAGGCAATAGTAAGGGCACAGACAGAGTGACATTGCTGAGAGTAGTCTGGGCCGCCTTGGTAACTGAGAGACAACATCAAGGACACTGGCAGAGTGACAGTGGTGAGCACAGTCTGTACCAGCTGGTTAACTGAGAGGCAACAGCAAGGACACTGACAGAGTGACTGTGGGAGCAGTCTGGGCCGGCTGGGTAACTGAGAGACAACAGCAAGGACACTGACAGAGTGACAGTGGGAGCAGTCTGGGCCGGCTGGGTAACTGAGAGACAGCAGCAAGGACACTGACAGAGTGACAGTGGGAGCAGTCTGGGCCGGCTGGGTAACTGAGAGACAACAGCAAGGACACTGACAGAATGACTGTGGGAGAATTCTGGACCGGCTGGGTTACTGAGAGACAACAGCAAGGACACGGACAGAGTGACAGTGGGAGCAGTCTGGGCCGGCTGGGTAACTGAGAGACAACAGCAATGACACTGACAGAGAGACGGTGGGAGCAGTCTGGGCCGGCTGTGTAACTGAGAGACAACAGCAATGACACTGACAGAGAGACGGTGGGAGCAGTCTGGGCCGGCTGGGTAACTGAGAGACAACAGCAAGGACACTGACAGAGTGACTGTGGGAGCAGTCTGGGCCGGCTGGGTAACTGAGAGACAACAGCAAGGACACTGACAGAGTGACAGTGGGAGCAGTCTGGGCCGGCTGGGTAACTGAGAGACAGCAGCAAGGACACTGACAGAGTGACAGTGGGAGCAGTCTGGGCCGGCTGGGTAACTGAGAGACAACAGCAAGGACACTGACAGAATGACTGTGGGAGAATTCTGGACCGGCTGGGTTACTGAGAGACAACAGCAAGGACACGGACAGAGTGACAGTGGGAGCAGTCTGGGCCGGCTGGGTAACTGAGAGACAACAGCAATGACACTGACAGAGAGACGGTGGGAGCAGTCTGGGCCGGCTGTGTAACTGAGAGACAACAGCAATGACACTGACAGAGAGACGGTGGGAGCAGTCTGGGCCGGCTGGGTAACTGAGAGACAACAGCAAGGACACTGACAGAGTGACAGTGGGAGCAGTCTGGGCCGGCTGGGTAACTGAGATACAACAGCAAGGACACTGACAGAGTGACTGTGGGAGCAGTCTGGGCCGGCTGGGTAACTGAGAGACAACAGCAAATACACTGACAGGGAGACAGTGGGAGTAGCCTGGTCCGGCTGGGTTACTGAGAGACAACAGCAAGGACACTGACAGAGTGACAGCGGGAGCAGTCTGGGCCGGTTGGGTAACTGAGAGACAACAGCAAATGATTTGACAGAGTGACAGTGGGAGCAGTCTGGGCCGGCTGGGTAACTGAGAGACAACAGCAAGGACACTGACAGAGAGACAGTGGGAGTAGCCTGGACCGGCTGGGTTACTGAGAGACAACAGCAAGGCCACTGACAGAGCGACAGTGGGTCAGTCTGGGCCGGTTGGGTAACTGAGAGACAACAGCAAGGACACTGACAGAGTGACAGTGGGATCCGTCTGGGCCGGCTGGGAAACTGTGAGACAACAGCAAATGCTCTGACAGAGTGACAGTGGGAGCAGTCTGGACCGGCTGGGTAACTGAGAGACAAAAGCAAGGACAGTGACAGAGTGACAGTGGGAGCAGTCTGGGCCGGCTGGGTTACTGAGAAACAACAGCAATGAAACTGTCAGAGTGACAGTGGGAACAGTCTGGGCCGGCTGGGTAACTGAGAGACAACAGCAAGTACACTGACAGAGTGACAGTGGGAGCTGTCTGGGGCGGATGGGTAACTGAGAGACAACAGCAAGGACAGTGACAGTGGGAGCAGTCTGGGCCGGCTGGGTAACTGAGAGACAACAGCAAGGACACTGACAGAGTGACAGTGGGAGCTGTCTGGGCCGGATGGGTAACTGAGAGACAACAGCAAGGACAGTGACAGTGGGAGCAGTCTGGGCCGGCTGGGTAACTGAGAGACAACAGCAAGGACACTGACAGAGTGACAGTGGGAGCAGACTGGGCCGGCTGGGTAACTGAGAGACAACAGCAAGGGCAGTGACAGAGTGACAGTGGGAGCTGTCTGGGCCGGATGGGTAACTGAGAGACAACAGCAAGGACAGTGACAGTGGGAGCAGTCTGGGCCGGCTGGGTAACTGAGAGACAACAGCAAGGACACTGACAGAGTGACAGTGGGAGCAGACTGGGCCGGCTGGGTAACTGAGAGACAACAGCAAGGAAACTGACAGAGTGACAGTGGGAGCAGTCTGCGCCGGCTGGTTAATTCAGAGACAACAGCAAGGACACTGACAGAGTGACAGTGGTGGGAGCAGTCTGGCCCTGCTGGCGAACTGAGAGACAACAGCAATGAAACTGATAGACAGTGGGAGCAGTCTGGCCGGCTCGGTAACTGTGAGACAACAGCAAATACACTGACAGAGTGACAGTGGGAGCAGTCTGGGCCGGTTGGGTAACTGGGAGACAACAGCAAGGACAGTGACTGAGTGACATAGGTTGGAGCAGTCTGGGACGGCTGGGTAACTGAGAGAGAACAGCAAGGGCACTGACAGAGTGACAGTGGCAGCAGTCTGGGACGGCTGGGTAATTGAGAGACAACAGCAAGGGCAGTGACAGAGTGACTGTGGGAGCAGTCTGGGCCGGCTGGGTAACTGATAGACAACAGCAAGGACACAGATAGAGTGACAGTGGTGGGAGCAGTCTGGCCCGGCTGGGGAACTGAGAGACAACAGCAAGGACACTGACAGAGTGACAGTGGGAGCAGTCTGGGCCGGCTGGGTAACTGAGAGACAACAGCAAGGACACTGACAGAGTGACAGTGGGAGCAGCCTGGACCGGCTGGTTTACTGAGAGACAACAGCAAGGACACTGACAGAGTGACAGTGGGAGCAGTCTGGGCCGGCTCGGTAACTGAGAGACAGCAGCAAGGACACTGACAGAGTGACAGTGGGAGCAGTCTGGGCCGGCTGGGTAACTGAGAGACAACAGCAAGCACACTGGCAGAGTGACAGTGCGAGCAGTCTGGGCCGGCTGGGTAACTGAGGGACAACAGCAAAGACACTGACAGAGTGACAGTGGGATCAGGCTGGGCCGGCTGAGTAACTGTGAGACAACAGCAAGGGCACTGACAGAGTGACATTGGGAGCAGCCTGGGTTAGGCTGGATAGCTGAGAGACAACAGCAAGGACACAGACAGAGTGACAGTGGGAGCAGTCTGGGCCGGCTGGGAGGCTGAGAGACAAAAGCAAGGACACTGACAGAGTGACAGTGGGAGCAGTCTGATCCGGCTGGGTAACTGAGAGACAATAGCAAGGACACTGACAGAGTGACAGTGGGATCAGTCTGTGCCGGCTGGGTTACTGAGAGACAAAAGCAAGGACACTGACAGAGTGACAGTGGGAGCAGTCTGGGCCGGCTGGGTTACTGAGAGACAACAGCAAGGACACTGACAGAGTGACAGTGGGAGTAATCTGGGCCGGCTGGGTAATTGAGAGACAACAGCAAAGACACTGAGAGTGGGAGCAGTCTGGGCCGGCTGGGTAACTGTGAGACAACAGCAAGGACAGTGACTGAGTGACAGTGGGAGCAGTCTGGGTCGGCTGGGGAACTGAGAGACAACAGCAAGGGCACTGACAGATTGACAGTGTTGGGAGCAGTCTGGCCCGGCTGGGGAACTGAGAGACAACAGCAATGACACTGACAGAGAGACGGTGGGAGCAGTCTGGGACGGCTGGGTAACTGAGAGACAACAGCAAGGACACTGACAGAGTGACAGTGGGAGCAGTCTGGGCCGGCTGGGTAACTGAGAGACAACAGCAAGGACACTGACAGAGTGACAGTGGGAGCAGTCTGGGCCGGCTGGTAACTGAGAGACAACAGCAAGGACAGTGACAGTGGGAGCAGTCTGGGCCGGCTGGGTAACTGAGAGACAACAGCAAGGACACTGACAGAGTGACAGTGGGAGCAGACTGGGCCGGCTGGGTAACTGAGAGACAACAGCAAGGACAGTGACAGAGTGACAGTGGGAGCTGTCTGGGCCGGATGGGTAACTGAGAGACAACAGCAAGGACAGTGACAGTGGGAGCAGTCTGGGCCGGCTGGGTAACTGAGAGACAACAGCAAGGACACTGACAGAGTGACAGTGGGAGCAGACTGGGCCGGCTGGGTAACTGAGAGACAACAGCAAGGAAACTGACAGAGTGACAGTGGGAGCACTCTGCGCCGGCTGGTTAATTCAGAGACAACAGCAAGGACACTGACAGAGTGACAGTGGTGGGAGCAGTCTGGCCCTGCTGGCGAACTGAGAGACAACAGCAATGAAACTGATAGACAGTGGGAGCAGTCTGGCCGGCTCGGTAACTGTGAGACAACAGCAAATACACTGACAGATTGACAGTGGGAGCAGTCTGGGCCGGTTGGGTAACTGGGAGACAACAGCAAGGACAGTGACTGAGTGACATAGGTTGGAGCAGTCTGGGACGGCTGGGTAACTGAGAGAGAACAGCAAGGGCACTGACAGAGTGACAGTGGCAGCAGTCTGGGACGGCTGGGTAATTGAGAGACAACAGCAAGGGCAGTGACAGAGTGACTGTGGGAGCAGTCTGGGCCGGCTGGGTAACTGATAGACAACAGCAAGGACACAGATAGAGTGACAGTGGTGGGAGCAGTCTGGCCCGGCTGGGGAACTGAGAGACAACAGCAAGGACACTGACAGAGTGACAGTGGGAGCAGTCTGGGCCGGCTGGGTAACTGAGAGACAACAGCAAGGACACTGACAGAGTGACAGTGGGAGCAGCCTGGACCGGCTGGTTTACTGAGAGACAACAGCAAGGACACTGACAGAGTGACAGTGGGAGCAGTCTGGGCCGGCTTGGTAACTGAGAGACAGCAGCAAGGACACTGACAGAGTGACAGTGGGAGCAGTCTGGGCCGGCTGGCTAACTGAGAGACAACAGCAAGCACACTGACAGAGTGACAGTGCGAGCAGTCTGGGCCGGCTGGGTAACTGAGGGACAACAGCAAAGACACTGACAGAGTGACAGTGGGATCAGGCTGGGCCGGCTGAGTAACTGTGAGACAACAGCAAGGGCACTGACAGAGTGACATTGGGAGCAGCCTGGGTTAGGCTGGATAGCTGAGAGACAACAGCAAGGACACAGACAGAGTGACAGTGGGAGCAGTCTGGGCCGGCTGGGAGGCTGAGAGACAAAAGCAAGGACACTGACAGAGTGACAGTGGGAGCAGTCTGGGCCGGCTGGGTAACTGAGAGACAATAGCAAGGACACTGACAGAGTGACAGTGGGATCAGTCTGTGCCGGCTGGGTTACTGAGAGACAAAAGCAAGGACACTGACAGAGTGACAGTGGGAGCAATCTGGGCCGGCTGGGTTACTGAGATACAACAGCAAGGACACTGACAGAGTGACAGTGGGAGTAATCTGGGCCGGCTGGGTAATTGAGAGACAACAGCAAAGACACTGAGAGTGGGAGCAGTCTGGGCCGGCTGGGTAACTGTGAGACAACAGCAAGGACAGTGACTGAGTGACAGTAGGAGCAGTCTGGGTCGGCTGGGGAACTGAGAGACAACAGAAAGGGCACTGACAGATTGACAGTGGTGGGAGCAGTCTGGCCCGGCTGGGGAACTGAGAGACAACAGCAATGACACTGACAGAGAGACGGTGGGAGCAGTCTGGGCCGGCTGGGTAACTGAGAGACAACAGCAAGGACACTGACAGAGTGACAGTGGGAGCAGTCTGGGCCGGCTGGGTAACTGAGAGACAACAGCAAGGACACTGACAGAGTGACAGTGGGAGCAGTCTGGGCCGGCTGGTAACTGAGAGACAACAGCAAGGACACTGACAGAGTGACAGTGGGAGCAGTCTGGTCCGGCTGGGTAACTGAGAGACAACAGCAAGGGCACTGACAGAGTAACAGTGGTGGGGGCAGTCTGGGTCGGCTGAGTAACTGCAAGACAATAGCAAGGACAGTGACAGAGTGACAGTGAGAGCAGTCTGGGCCTGCTGGGTAACTGAGAGACAACAGCAAGGACACTGACAGAGTGACAGTAGGAGCAGCCTGGACCGACTGGGTTACTGAGAGACAACAGCAAGCACACTGACAGAGTGACAGTGGGAGCAGATTGGGCCGGCTGGGTAACTGAGAGACAACAGCAAGGACACTGACAGAGTGACAGTGGGAACAGTCTGGGCCGGCTGGGTAACTGAGAGACAACAGCAAGGACACGGACAGAGTGAAAATGGGAGCAGTCTGGGCCGGCTGGGTAACTGAGAGACAACAGCAAGGACACTGACAGAGTGACAGTGGGAACAGTCTGGGCCGGCTGGGTAACTGAGAGACAACAGCAAGGACACGGACAGAGTGAAAATGGGAGCAGTCTGGGCCGGCTGGGTAACTGAGAGACAACAGCAAGGACACTGACAGAGTGACAGTGGGAGCAGTCTGGGCCGGCTGGATAACTGAGAGACAACAGCAAGGACAGTGACAGAGTGACAGTGGGAGCAGTCTGGGCCGGCTGGATAACTCATAGACAACAGCAAGGACACTGACAGAGTGACAGTGGGAGGAGTCTGGGCCGGCTGGGTAACTGAGAGACAACAGCAAGGACACTGACAGAGTGACAGTGGGAGCAGTCTGGGCCGGCTGGGTAACTGAGAGACAACAGCAAGGACACTGACAGAGTGACAGTGGGAGCAGCCTGGACCGGCTGGTTTACTGAGAGACAACAGCAAGGACACTGACAGAGTGACAGTGGGAGCAGTCTGGGCCGGCTCGGTAACTGAGAGACAGCAGCAAGGACACTGACAGAGTGACAGTGGGAGCAGTCTGGGCCGGCTGGGTAACTGAGAGACAACAGCAAGCACACTGACAGAGTGACAGTGCGAGCAGTCTGGGCCGGCTGGGTAACTGAGGGACAACAGCAAAGACACTGACAGAGTGACAGTGGGATCAGGCTGGGCCGGCTGAGTAACTGTGAGACAACAGCAAGGGCACTGACAGAGTGACAGTGGGAGCAGTCTGGGTTAGGCTGGATAGCTGAGAGACAACAGCAAGGACACAGACAGAGTGACAGTGGGAGCAGTCTGGGCCGGCTGGGAGGCTGAGAGACAAAAGCAAGGACACTGACAGAGTGACAGTGGGAGCAGTCTGGGCCGGCTGGATAACTGAGAGACAATAGCAAGGACACTGACAGAGTGACAGTGGGATCAGTCTGTGCCGGCTGGGTTACTGAGAGACAAAAGCAAGGACACTGACAGAGTGACAGTGGGAGCAGTCTGGGCCGGCTGGGTTACTGAGAGACAACAGCAAGGACACTGACAGAGTGACAGTGGGAGTAATCTGGGCCGGCTGGGTAATTGAGAGACAACAGCAAAGACACTGAGAGTGGGAGCAGTCTGGGCCGGCTGGGTAACTGTGAGACAACAGCAAGGACAGTGACTGAGTGACAGTGGGAGCAGTCTGGGTCGGCTGGGGAACTGAGAGACAACAGCAAGGGCACTGACAGATTGACAGTGGTGGGAGCAGTCTGGCCCGGCTGGGGAACTGAGAGACAACAGCAATGACACTGACAGAGAGACGGTGGAAGCAGTCTGGGACGGCTGGGTAACTGAGAGACAACAGCAAGGACACTGACAGAGTGACAGTGGGAGCAGTCTGGGCCGGCTGGGTAACTGAGAGACAACAGCAAGGACACTGACAGAGTGACAGTGGGAGCAGTCTGGGCCGGCTGGTAACTGAGAGACAACAGCAAGGACAGTGACAGTGGGAGCAGTCTGGGCCGGCTGGGTAACTGAGAGACAACAGCAAGGACACTGACAGAGTGACAGTGGGAGCAGACTGGGCCGGCTGGGTAACTGAGAGACAACAGCAAGGACAGTGACAGAGTGACAGTGGGAGCTGTCTGGGCCGGATGGGTAACTGAGAGACAACAGCAAGGACAGTGACAGTGGGAGCAGTCTGGGCCGGCTGGGTAACTGAGAGACAACAGCAAGGACACTGACAGAGTGACAGTGGGAGCAGACTGGGCCGGCTGGGTAACTGAGAGACAACAGCAAGGAAACTGACAGAGTGACAGTGGGAGCAGTCTGCGCCGGCTGGTTAATTCAGAGACAACAGCAAGGACACTGACAGAGTGACAGTGGGAGCAGTCTGGGCCGGCTGGGTAACTGAGAGACAACAGCAAGGACACTGACAGAGTGACAGTGGGAGCAGTCTGGGCCGGCTGGTAACTGAGAGACAACAGCAAGGACACTGACAGAGTGACAGTGGGAGCAGTCTGGTCCGGCTGGGTAACTGAGAGACAACAGCAAGGGCACTGACAGAGTAACAGTGGTGGGGGCAGTCTGGGTCGGCTGAGTAACTGCAAGACAATAGCAAGGACAGTGACAGAGTGACAGTGAGAGCAGTCTGGGCCTGCTGGGTAACTGAGAGACAACAGCAAGGACACTGACAGAGTGACAGTAGGAGCAGCCTGGACCGACTGGGTTACTGAGAGACAACAGCAAGCACACTGACAGAGTGACAGTGGGAGCAGATTGGGCAGGCTGGGTAACTGAGAGATAACAGCAAGGACACTGACAGAGTGACAGTGGGAACAGTCTGGGCCGGCTGGGTAACTGAGAGACAACAGCAAGGACACGGACAGAGTGAAAATGGGAGCAGTCTGGGCCGGCTGGGTAACTGAGAGACATCAGCAAGGACACTGACAGAGTGACAGTGGGAGCAGTCTGGGCCGGCTGGGTAACTGAGAGAAAACAGCAAGGACACTGACAGAGTGACAGTGGGAGCAGTCTGGGCCGGCTGGGTAACTGAGAGACAATAGCAAGGACACTGACAGAGTGACAGTGGGAGCAGTCTGGGCCGGCTGGGTAACTGAGAGACAACAGCAAGGACACTGACAGAGTGACAGTGGGAGCAGTCTGGGCCGGCTGGATAACTGAGAGACAACAGCAAGGACAGTGACAGAGTGACAGTGGGAGCAGTCTGGGCCGGCTGGATAACTGATAGACAACAGCAAGGACACTGACAGAGTGACAGTGGGAGCAGTCTGGGCCGGCTGGGTAACTGAGAGACAACAGCAAAGATACTGATAGAGTGACAGTGGGAGGAGTCTGGGCCGGCTGGGTAACTGAGAGACAACAGCAAGGACAGTGAGAGAGTGTCAGTGGGAGCAGGCTGGGCAGGCTGGGTAACTGAGAGACAACAGCAAGGACACTGACAGAGTGACAGTGGGAGCAGTCTGGGCCGGCTGGGTAACTGAGATACAACAGCAAGGACAGTCACAGAGTGACAGTGGGAGCAGTCTGGGCCGGCTGAGTAACTGTGAGACAACAGCAAATGCACTGACAGAGTGACAGTGGGAGCAGTGTGTGCCAGTTGGGTAACTGAGAGACAACAGCAAGGACACTGACAGAGTGACAGTGGGATCAGTCTGGGCCGGCTGAGTAACTGTGAGAGACAACAGCAAATGCACTGACAGAGTGACAGTGGGAGCAGTCTGGGCCGGCTGGGTAACTGAGAGACAACAGCAAGGACACTGACAGAGTGACAGTGGGAGCAGTCTGGGCCGGCTGGGTAACTGAGAGACAACAGCAAGGACACTGACAGAGTGACAGTGGGAGCAGTCTGGGCCTGTTGGGTAACTGAGAGACAACAGCAAGGACACTGACAGAGTGACAGTGGGAGCAGTCTGGGCCTGCTGGGTAACTGAGAGACCAAAGCAAAGGACAGTAAGAGAGTTACAGTGGGAGCAGTCTGGGCCGCCTGGGTAAAGGAGAGACAACAGCAACGACACTGACCGAGTGACATTGGAGCAGCCTGGATCGGCTGGGTAACTGAGAGACAACAGCAAGGACACTGACAGGGTGACAGTGGGAGCAGTCTGGGCCGGCTGGGTAACTGAGAGACAATAGCAAGGACACTGACAGAGTGACAGTGGGAGCAGTCTGGGCCGGCTGGGTAACTGAGAGACAACAGCAAGGACACTGACAGAGTGACAGTTGTGGGAGCAGTCTGGACCGGCTGGGTAACTGAGAGACAACAGCAAGGACACTGACAGAGTGACAGTTGTGGGAGCAGTCTGGACCGGCTGGGTAACTGAGAGACAACAGCAAGGACACTGACAGAGTGACAGTTGTGGGAGCAGTCTGGGCCGGCTGGGTAACTGAGAGACAACAGCAAGGACACTGACAGAGTGACAGTGGGAACAGTCTGGGCCGGCTAGGTAACTGAGAGACAACAACAAGGACACTGACAGAGTGACAGCGGGAGCAGTCTGGGCCGGCTGGGTATCTGAGGGACAACAGCAATGACACTGACAGAGTGACAGTGGGAGCAGTCTGTACCGGCTGGGTAACTGAGAGACAACAGCAGGGACACTGGCAGAGTGACAGTGGGAGCAGTCTGTACCTGTTGGGTAACTGAGATACAACAGCAAGGACAGTGACAGAGTGACAGTGGGAGCAGTCTGGGACGGCTGGTTAATAGAGATACAGCAAGGACAGTTACAGTAGTGAGAGCTCCAATGTGGTCATGCTGGTGAGCACAGCAGCTTCATGCCCACTGGTGTCACTGTCATTCTGATGGGGCAGTGACTCAGGAACCCTGTAATCTGCTGGATCACAGGCGGTTGTGAGAGTCCGTGTGTCCCATTGGGATCTCAGATCCACAGCTGTCTGAGTTTGCAGGCTGCAATTCTGTTTGGGATTCCGCTGCGGCTGTGAGATATCAGGAAGATCTACACTGGGAGCTGTGACAGGGACCTGCAGCATCTCTGTCACGGGCTAGTCTGCTAAAGCTCCTCTGCACGGGTGCTTTCTTTGGGCATCTGACCAGGAGCTGTACTTGGTCCCGTGACAAATAACAGTATTTTCATTGGCTGTTTTGTTCCAGAGGCATTGAATTGAATGTAAATTTTCCATTTGAACTAGTCTCTTAGGGTGATTGTTCCAGGTCTCTGGATTCTTAATCCAGTATCATTAACATTATTTTACCTTTTCCTTCCTATTGGGGAACCAGCCTGAGTCAGATCTTCAGTACTCTAATGTTAGTGAGATTCCAGTGTGTCAGTGTGTGCTGCTGGGTACCTGATGGGGCTGTGGTACATTTACTTTGAGGGGCAGGGGCTGTGGTACATTTACTGTGAGGGGGTGGGACTGTGGTACATTGAGTACTGTGAGGGGGATGGGACTGTGATACATTGAGTACTGTGAGGGGAATGGGACTGTGGTACACTGAGTACTGTGAGGGGGATGGGACTGTGGTATATTGAGTACTGTGAGGGGAATGGGACTGTGGTACATTGAGTACTGTGAGGGGGATGGGACTGTGCTATATTGAGTACTGTGAGGTGGATGGGACTGTGGAACATTGAGTACTGTGAGGGGAATGGGACTGTGGTACATTGAATACTGTGAGGGGGATGGGACTGTGGTATATTGAGTACTGTGAGGGGAATGGGACTGTGGTACATTGAGTACTGTGAGGGGGATGGGACTGTGCTATATTGAGTACTGTGAGGGGGATGGGACTGTGGTACATTGTGTACTGTGAGGGGGATGGGACTGTGGGACATTGTGTACTGTGAGGGGAATGGGGCTGTGGTACATTGAGTACTGTGAGGGCAATGGGACTGTGGTACATTGAGTGCTGTGAAAGGGATGGGACTGTGCTATATTGAGTACTGTGAGGGGGATGGGACTGTGGGACATTGTGTACTGTGAGGGGAACGGGGCTATGGTACATTGAGTACTGTGAGGGGAATGGGACTGTGGTACATTGAGTACTGTGTAGGGAATGGGACTGTGGTACATTGAGTACTGTGAGGGGAATGGGTCTGTGGTACATTGAGTACTGTGTAGGGAATGGGACTGTGGTACATTGAGTACTGTAAGGGGAATGGGACTGTGGTACATTGAGTACTGTGAGAGGAATAGGACTGTGGTACATTGAGTACTGTGAGGGGGATGGGACTGTGGTACATTGAGTACTGTGTGGGGGATGGGGTTGTGGTACATTGAGTACTGTGAGGGGAATGAGACTGTGGTACATTGAGTACTGTGAGGGGAATGGGACTGTGGTACATTGAGTACTGTGAGGGGGATGGGACTGTGGTACATTGAGTACTGTGAGGGGGATGTGGTTGTGGTACATTGAGTACTGTGAGGGGAATGAGACTGTGGTACATTGAGTCCTGTGAGGGGAATGGGACTGTGGTACATTGAGTACTGTGAGGGGAATGAGACTGTGTAACATTGAGTAATGTGAGGAGGATGGGACTGTGGTACATTTACTGTGAGGGGGATGGGACTGTGGAACATTGAGTACTGTGAGGGGAATGGGACTGTGGTACATTGAGTACTGTGAGGGGAATGGGACTGTGGTACATTGAGTACTGTGAGGGGGATGGGACTGTGGTACATTGAGTAATGTGAGGAGGATGGGACTGTGGTACATTTACTGTGAGGGGGATGGGACTGTGGAACATTGAGTACTGTGAGGGAATGGGACTGTGGTACATTGAGTACTGTGAGGGGAATGGGACTGTGGTACATTTACTGTGAGGGGGATGGGACTGTGGAACATTGAGTACTGTGAGGGGAATGGGACTGTGGTACATTGAGTACTGTGAGGAGAATGGGACTGTGGTACATTGAGTACTGTGAGGGGAATGGGACTGTGGTACACTGAGTACTGTGAGGGGAATGGGACTGTGGTACATTGAGTACCGTGAGGGGAATGGGACTGTGGTACATTGAGTACTGTGAGGGGAATGGGACTGTGGTACATTGAGTACTGAGAGGGGAATGGGACTGTGGTACATTGAGTACTGTGAGGGGAATGGGTCTGTGGTACATTGAGTACTGTGAGGGGGAAGGGACTGTGGTACATTGAGTACTGTGAGGGGAATGGGACTGTGGTACATTGAGTACTGTGAGGGTGATGGGACTGTGGTACATTGAGCACTGTGAGGGGAATGGGGCTGTGGTACATTGAGTACTGTGAGGGGAATGGGACTGTAGTACATTGAGTACTGTGAGGAGGATGGGACTGTGGTACATTGAGTACTGTGAGGGGGATGGGACTGTGGTACATTGAGTTCTGTGACGGGAATGGGACTGTGGGACATTGAGTACTGTGAGGGGGATGGGACTGTGGTACATTGAGTACTGTGAGGAGGATGGGACTGTGGTACATTGAGTACTGTGAGGGGAATGGGGCTGTGGTACATTGAGTACTGTGAGGGGGATGTGACTGTGGTACATTGAGTACTGTGAGGGAGATGGGGCTGTGGTACATTGAGTACTGTGAGGTGGATGGGGCTGTGGTACATTGAGTACTGTGAGGGGAATGGGACTGTGGCACATTGAGTACTGTGAGGGGGATGGGAATGTGGTACATTGAGTACTGTGAGGGTGATGGGACTGTGGTACATTGAGTACTGTGTAGGGAATGGGACTGTGGTACATGGAGTACTGTGAGTGGAATGGGACTGTGGTACATTGAGTACTGTGAGGGGGTGGGACTGTGGTACATTGAGTACTGTGAGGGTGATGGGACTGTGGTACATTGAGTACTGTGATGTGGATGGGGCTGTGGTACATTGAGTACTTTGAGGGGGATGGGAATGTGGTACATTGAGTACTGTGAGGGTGATGGGACTGTGGTACATTGAGTACTGTGAGGTGGATGGGGATGTGGTACATTGAGTACTGTGAGGGGAATGGGACTGTGGCACAATGAGTACTGTGAGGGGAATGGGACTGTGGTACATTGAGTACTGTGAGGGGAATGGGACTGTGGTACATTGAGTACTGTGAGGGGAACGGGACTGTGGTACATTGAGTACTGTGAGGAGGATGGGACTGTGGTACATTGAGTCCTTTGAGGGGAATGCGAATGTGGTACATTGAGTACTGTGAGGGGAATGGGACTGTGGGACATTGAGTACTGTGAGGGTGATGGGACTGTGGTTCATTGAGTATTGTGAGGGGAATGGGACTGTGGTACATTGAGTACTGTGAGGGGAATGGGACTGTGGTACATTGAGTACTGTGAGGGGGATGGTACTGTGGTACATTGAGTCCTTTGAGGGGAATGCGAATGTGGTACATTGAGTACTGTGAGGGAATGGGGCTGTGGTACATTGAGTACTGTGAGGGAATGGGACTGTGGTACATTGAGTACTGTGAGGGGAATGGGATGGTGGGACATTGAGTACTGTGAGGGGAATGGGACTGTGGTACATTGAGTACTGTGAGGGGGATGGGACTGTGGTACATTGAGTACTGTGAGGGGGATGGGACTGTGGTACATTGAGTACTGTGAGGGGAATGGGGCTGTGGTACATTGAGTACTGTGAGGGGAATGGGACTGTGGTACATTGTGTACTGTGAGGGGAATGGGACTGTGGTACCTTGAGTACTGTGAGGGGAATGGGACTGTGGTACATTGAGTACTGTGAGGGGAATGGGATGGTGGGACATTGAGTACTGTGAGAGGAATGGGACTGTGGTACATTGAGTACTGTGAGGGTGATGGGACTGTGGTACATTGAGTACTGTGAGGGGAATGGGACTGTGGTACATTGAGTTCTGTGATGGGAATGGGACTGTGGGACATTGAGTACTGTGAGGGGAATGGGACTGTGGTACATTGAGTACTGTGAGGGGGATGGGACTGTGGTACATTGAGTACTGTGAGGAGGATGGGGCTGTGGTACATTGAGTACTGTGAGGGGGATGGGACTGTGGTACATTGAGTACTGTGAGGGGAATGGGACTGTGGTACATTGAGTACTGTGAGGGGAATGGTGCTGTGGTACATTGAGTACTGTGAGGAGGATGGGGCTGTGGTACATTGAGTACTGTGAGGGGGATGGGACTGTGGTACATTGAGTACTGTGAGGGGAATGGGACTGTGGCACAATGAGTACTGTGAGGGGAATGGGACTGTGGTACATTGAGTACTGTGAGGGGAATGGGACTGTGGTACATTGAGTACTGTGAGGGGAACGGGACTGTGGTACATTGAGTACTGTGAGGAGGATGGGACTGTGGTACATTGAGTCCTTTGAGGGGAATGCGAATGTGGTACATTGAGTACTGTGAGGGGAATGGGACTGTGGGACATTGAGTACTGTGAGGGTGATGGGACTGTGGTTCATTGAGTATTGTGAGGGGAATGGGACTGTGGTACATTGAGTACTGTGAGGGGAATGGGACTGTGGTACATTGAGTACTGTGAGGGGGATGGGACTGTGGTACATTGAGTCCTTTGAGGGGAATGCGAATGTGGTACATTGAGTACTGTGAGGGAATGGGGCTGTGGTACATTGAGTACTGTGAGGGAATGGGACTGTGGTACATTGAGTACTGTGAGGGGAATGGGATGGTGGGACATTGAGTACTGTGAGGGGAATGGGACTGTGGTACATTGAGTACTGTGAGGGGGATGGGACTGTGGTACATTGAGTACTGTGAGGGGGATGGGACTGTGGTACATTGAGTACTGTGAGGGGAATGGGGCTGTGGTACATTGAGTACTGTGAGGGGAATGGGACTGTGGTACATTGTGTACTGTGAGGGGAATGGGACTGTGGTACCTTGAGTACTGTGAGGGGAATGGGACTGTGGTACATTGAGTACTGTGAGGGGAATGGGATGGTGGGACATTGAGTACTGTGAGAGGAATGGGACTGTGGTACATTGAGTACTGTGAGGGTGATGGGACTGTGGTACATTGAGTACTGTGAGGGGAATGGGACTGTGGTACATTGAGTTCTGTGATGGGAATGGGACTGTGGGACATTGAGTACTGTGAGGGGAATGGGACTGTGGTACATTGAGTACTGTGAGGGGGATGGGACTGTGGTACATTGAGTACTGTGAGGAGGATGGGGCTGTGGTACATTGAGTACTGTGAGGGGGATGGGACTGTGGTACATTGAGTACTGTGAGGGGAATGGGACTGTGGTACATTGAGTACTGTGAGGGGAATGGTGCTGTGGTACATTGAGTACTGTGAGGAGGATGGGGCTGTGGTACATTGAGTACTGTGAGGGGGATGGGACTGTGGTACATTGAGTACTGTGAGGGGAATGGGACTGTGGTACATTGTGTACTGTGAGGGGGATGGGGCTGTGGTACATTGAGTACTGTGAGCGGGATGGGACTGTGGTACATTGAGTACTGTGAGGGGAATGGGACTGTGGTACATTGAGTACTGTGAGCGGGATGGGACTGTGGTACATTGAGTACTGTGAGGGGAATGGGACTGTGGTACATTGAGTACTGTGAGGGGAATGGGACTGTGGTACATTGGGTACTGTGAGGGGGATGGGACTGTGGTACATTGAGTACTGTGAGGAGGATGGGGCTGTGGTACATTGAGTACTGTGAGGGGGATGGGACTGTGGTACATTGAGTACTGTGAGGGGAATGGGACTGTGGTACATTGTGTACTGTGAGGGGAATGGGACTGTGGTACATTGAGTACTGTGAGGGGGATGGGGCTGTGGTACATTGAGTACTGTGAGCGGGATGGGACTGTGGTACATTGAGTACTGTGAGGGGAATGGGACTGTGGTACATTGAGTACTGTGAGGGGAATGGGACTGTGGTACATTGAGTACTGTGAGGGGGATGGGACTGTGGTACATTGAGTACTGTGAGGGGAATGGGACTGTGGTACATTGAGTACTTTGAGGGGGATGGGACTGTGATACATTGAGCACTGTGAGGGGAATGGGACTGTGGTACATTGAGTACTGTGAGGGGGATGGGACTGTGGTACATTTACTGTGAGGGGAATGGGATGGTGGGACATTGAGTACTGTGAGGGGAATGGGACTGTGGTACATTGAGTACTGTGAGGGGAATGGGATGGTGGGACATTGGGTACTGTGAGTGGTATTGGACTTGTCATGATATGCAGACATGAAGATTATGATATACAAACAGGCACAGACAGGCAGCTAATCAGCACAGAGAACAGGAGATGACCAATGAGCATACATGACACTCAGGGGTGGTATCTCACTATAAAAGGCACAAGGCACTTACACTCTGCCCCTTTCCACTGATGAACATCTGCAGAGTGAGTCAGGATGTATTTACTGCATCACACCTCCACCGCGTGGCTAAGAGATGGTCTGGTTCAGTGAGACCGAGTAACCACACTTAGGTTAGCAGAGAGTCGGACTCAGAGAGAATTGTGCTAACTGTGCTACTGGTTCATGAAATCAGGTTGAACTAACTTTTAGGTCTGGAGTATCTATTGCTTAAAGCTGCAGCCAGTTGCAGCCTGTATTTTCCCAGATTAAATAACACGACATGCTACCAGGTACTGCTGCATCTAGCTGGTTCACCTCAGCTCCGTTCCGTGACGACCTGCAAATGTATCCTGGTGCCATAGAGAAGATTCAGGCTCCTCACCAGGTCAGCACCTCCGGCAATCTCAGTGCCAACTGGCGGACATTCAAGCAAATGTTTCTGCTGTACATCGAAGCTTCAGACCTCGCGGGTGCATCTGATGCAACCAAGATGGCGCTTCTCCTCTCAACAGCAGGTGATCAAGCCATCAAATTCTTCAACTCTTTTCACTTCACTGAAGGCCACGACAGGACAAAGTTCAGACTATCCTGGACAAGTTTGACAGTCACTGTGAAGGGGACACCAATGGAATCTTCAAGCGCTACATATTCAAACAGCGTCTCCAAGGTAAAGATGAATCTTTCAACTCCTTCTTAACTAACCTCCGCCTGCTAGCGCCGTCCTGCAACTTTGGTGATATTTCTGACTCCATGATGAGAGACCAAATCGTTTTTGGAGTTCACTCTGATCCTCTGAGAGAGCAGCTACTGAAAATCAAGCATATGACCCTGCCAGTCGTGATTGAAACATGTTTAGCACACTGGGCTAAATTGCTGACTTTTAAAGCAGACCAAGGCAGGCCAGTAGCACGGTTCAATTCCCGTACCAGCCTCCCCGAACAGGCGCTGGAATGTGGCTACTAAGGGCTTTTCACAGTAACTTCATTGAAGCCTACTCATGACAATAAGCGATTTTCATTTCATTTCATTCAGTGCATGAGCACGCCAGAAATCGTATGCCCAGTACAAATCGGCTGAAAATGAGAAAGTTGCCTCCCACGAGGCAGGGAGTGTGCAGGCCACCTCCCGGATCCAGCGCTTCAGCATTGAAGACAGCGGACATTTCCCACGCATTTCCCTGGGCCCCACGCTTCCGCGATACGAACGGGATACCGAAGCGGCCGACACCTGAACTGCGCATGTGCGACGACGCGCGGAACGCCAGGACACCGAAGTCACGACGTGCTCAAACTGCCGCAACGCCTACTTAAAGAAACACTGCCCCGCAAGAGGCAGGCGATGTTTAAACTGCGGGAAGCCTGCTCACTCTGCAGCCTTGTGCAGGTCTGCACCACCAGTCAGGGGCCAGCGCTCCCAATTCTGACGACGATGCGTTCAGAGTTTGTAACAACGATTACAGGATTCTGATCCTGGCAGCACAACGGATCCAGAGGAAGAATGCCTGGAGTCCGCCTACTGTGTGGGCATCATTACCAAATGTGAATAAGCCTCATCCAACTCATCACAAATTCAATCCATCCTCGCTGTGGATTCTGTAGACGAATGGTGTGCGGTGATGCAGGTCAACCACTGCTCCATCCAGTTTAAGCTGGACATAGGTGCTTCTGCCAACCTCCTCTCACAGGCAGAATTCAAGAAGCCCCCCAAGGTCCTTCCAGCAGTCTGCAGGCTCCTGGACTACAATGGAATTGCCATCACGGCACTGGGATCCTGCCATCTACTCGTCTCCAACCGGAGCACCCATGCACGATTACGTTTTAAAATTGTCAAGCCAGTCAGGGCATCCCGACTTGGCGCGCAGGCCTGGAAGCAGCTGAACCTCGTGCACTGGGTTTAGACTACGACATCCTTCAATGTGTATCTTCAGGCCGGCAGTGACAACATCCTCGCTCAGTATCCGGATGTGTTCGACGGGATGGGCACGCTGCTATATCGATACAAGATACTGCTACGACCTGATGCCAAGCCAGTGGTCCATGCACCACGCCGGGTCCCGGCTCCGCTGAGGGAGCGCCTGAAGGCACAGCTCAAGGATCTTCTGCAACAGGGCATCATTTCCAAGGTAACCGAACCGACTGACTGGGTCAGCTCGATGGTATGTGTTAGAAAGCCTTCAGGAGGCCTTGCGAACCGGCATTGATCCCAAGGATCTCAATAAGAATATAATGCATGAACACCACCCCATCCCGAAGCGGGAGGAACTCACCAGTGAGATGGCACACGCACGTTTTTTCACCAAGTTAGATGCGTCACATGGATTTTGGCAAATCCAGCTGGATGAGTCCAGCAGAAGGCTCTGCACCTTCAACACACCGTTTGGCAGATACTGCTACAATCACATGCAGTTTGGCATTGTCTCAGCATTGGAGATCTTCCATCGCATCAAGGAGCAAATGATGGAGGGCAATGAAAGGGTACGTTTACGATATCATCATATGGTCCGTGACCCCCGAAGAGCACGTGTCCCATCTCCAGCAGGTATTCCGCCGTGTCCATGCCAATGGTCTGAAGCTGAACAGGTCCAAATGTTGTTTGGCATGTCGACACTCAAGTTCCTAGGTGACCAGATCTCTCAGCAGGGCGTGCGCCCAAACACAGCCAAGGTCAAGGCCATCGAAACCATGAAGGTCCCTGAAGACAGGAAGGCGGTGCTGCGCTTCCTGGGCATGGTCAATTTTCTGGGCAAGTTCATCTAAAACCTGGCCTCACACACCACACCCTACGAAACCTGGTAAAAAATGTTCACTGCCTTTGAGTGGATGGCAACACATCAGGCAGAGTGGCTGGAGCTGAAAGCCAAGCTCACCATTGCACCCGTCTTAGCATTTACCGACCGAGACAGGGAGATGAAGATCTCGACAGATGCGAGCCAGGGTGGCATGGGTGCGGTGCTGCTTCAACACGATGACACCTCATCCTGGGCACCGGTAGCCTACGCATCGAGTGCCATGACGCCCACCGAAACAAGGTATGCGCAAATAGAGAAGGAATGCCTGGGTCTTCTCACTGGCATTCTCATGTTTCACGACTATGTCTAGGCCTGCCGACATTCACTGTCGACACGGATCGTCGACCTCTGGTCCACATTATCCGCAAGGACCTGAGCGACATGACGCCTCGGTTGCAGCGCATCCTCTTCAAACTCAGAAGGTACGACCTTTACTTCGTCTACACGCCTGGCAAGGAGCTCAGCATCGCTGATGCATTGTCCCGCTCCATCACATTGCCTGGTGAATCGCAGGAAAACATCCGGCAGATTGAATCACAGGTTCTGCTGTGTGATAGCACCTTCCCGGCATCTGATGAGAAGCAGTTTCGTATCTGCCAGGAGGCAGCCAAAGACCCCCTCTTGCAGCGTCATGCACCACCTCGCCAATGGCTGGCAGAAAGAGCAGTGACCTCAATTTTACAATATAACGGGCAACCTGTCGGCGATAGATGGTATCCTCCTCAAACTGGACCGGATTGTAATTTTACTCAGTCTCCAGAGCTTGATGCTCTGCCAAATCCATGAGGGACACCTGGGCTTCGAAACGCAGAGCCAGGCAGGCTGTCTACTGCCCCGGGATCAGCCAGGACATCTCGAACATGGTCCTCACCTGTGCGATCTGTCAACGCTTCCAGCTAGCGCAGAGCCAGGGGACGCTCCAGCAGCATTAAATGGAGACCTCCCCGTGATCTCCAGGCTGGCATCGACCAATTTCGCGTGAATGGTCGTGACTACGTGTTGATTATTGACTATTTCTCCAATTACCCTGAAGTCGTGAAGCTCTCAGACCTCACATCTCGGACCGTCATCAAGGTCTATAAGGAAGCATTCTCCAGGAATGCTATCCCACTCACTGTCATGAGTGTCAATGGCCCGTGCTTCAACAGCCACAAGTGGTCTCTGTTTGCCAAGTCATACAAATTAAAACATGTCACTTCCAGCCATACTATCGGCAGTCCAATGGGAAGGTTGCAAAAGGGGTGCACATTGTGAAACAGCTCACCTGCAAGGCCTCGAATTCTGTTTCTGACATCTACCTCTCGCTGCTTGCGTACAGGGCGACCCCACTGTCCACTGGCATGTCGCCGGCTCAGCTCCTGATGAACAGGAACCTGCGGACGACACTTCCAGCCATACACTCGTCCAACCTGGATCACCTCCCGGTGCTGCAGAAGGTGCAGCAGCTCCGAAACCAGCAAAAACAGGGCTATGGTGCTCATGCCACCGATTTGCCCGTGTTATCCCCGGCAGACACTTTCAGCATCAAGATCCCTGATGGAGGCTGGTCAGGTCCAGCTGTCGTTGGACGACAGGCTGCCCCCCGCTCGTATGTTGTACGTATGGCTGATGGTTCTGTTGTGCGACGAAACAGACGGGCACGGCGCAAAGTTGCCTGCCCGCAACCTTTTTCGTCTCCGTTTCCGCCCGTTGTTTTTCCACCTCCCGATACCTCGAACTACAAGGCCACCAGTCAGGCTTCCAACCTGCGTGTCAAGGCGCCGTCAGCCCCATCACCACCTCTCCGGAGGTCGACAAGGATCAGACGCAAGCCCCAGAGACAGGACTTATGGACAGCTGCTTTGTTTACTATGTTCTGCTTTCTCACATTAGACAGCTGTCTTCACATGTAAATATGTTCACAAATGCCACCGCATGTAAATATATTAATATTTGCCACCACATGTAAGTACGTTCCCATGTGCCAACAAAATATTTAAAAAGGGATAGATGCCATGATATGCAGACATGCAGATAATGATATACAGACAGGCACAGACAGGCAGCTAATGAACACAGAGAAAAGGACAGGACCAATGAGCAGGCAGGACACTCGGGGGTGGTATCTGACTATAAAAGGCACTCGGCACTCACACTCCGCTTCTTTCCACTGATGAACATCTCCAGAGTGAGTCAGGATGTACGTGGCTAAGAGATGGTCTGGTTCAGTCCGACAGAGTAACCACACTTAGCTTAGCAGAGAGTTGAACTCATAGAGAACTGTGCTAACTGTGATACTGGTTCAAAAATCAGAATTAACTAACTTCAAGGTCTGGAGTATCTTTTGGTTAAAGCTGCATCCAGTTGATGCCTGTGTTATCCCACAGTACATAACACGACAGGGTTGTGGTACATTGAATGCTGTGAGGGGGATGGGACTGTGATACATTGAGTGCTGTCAGTGGTGTGCGGTGTGCTGGGTGCCTGCTGGGGCTATTGTACATTGTGTATTGTCAGTGGTGAATGGTTTGCTGGGTGCCTGATGGGGGTGTGGTACGTTGTGCACTGTCAGTGGTGTGTGATGTTCTTGGTGGCTGATGGGGCCGTGGTACTATGAGGGGTGTGTGGTTTGCAGGGTGACTGGCTGGGCTACGGCACATTGCGTATGTGAGGGGTGTGTGGTGTACTGGTGACTTACTGGGCTGTGGTACATTACGTATGTGAGGGGCGCGTGGTGTACTGAGTGTGAGATGAGATGTGTCGATGACTTCGCTCACATTGATCACCCAAATGAAGTTATTTACCGTCTTGCCACACTGCCGCCATGGATCAGAGATCATATAATTTACAGCGCAGAAGGAAGCCATTCGGCCCATCGAGTCTGCATCGGCTCTTGGAAAGAGCACCCTACCCAAGTCCACACCTCCACCCTATCCCCATAACCCGGTAACACCACAGCAAGGGCAATTTTGGACACTAAGGGCAATTTATCATGGCCAATCCTCCTAACCTGCACATCTTTGGACTGTGGGAGGAAACCGGAGCACCCGGAGGAAACCCACGCACACACGGGGAGGATGTGCAGACTTCACACAGACAGTGACCCAGCGGGGAATCGAACCTGGGACCCTGGAGCTGTGAAGCAATTGTGCCATCTACAATGCTACCGTACTGCTATGTTGGTGAAGCCAAGCTCTGGGCATCAATATTCCGCGGAATCGGTACCACTTCCCTTTGCAAGGTCAGTACAAAGACTTCCTGTGTCCTCTGACTTAAACTGACATCTAAAGTGTAACATGTGAACCAACTGGATTCTAAACATTTATACTGTTTGACCCTCCATGTCATTGCGCACAGTCGGTGGTGTTGACAATATCGGATGATCAACAGTTATACATACTCCACAACCTCCAGAAATACATCCACAGCACATCCACTAACTCCCCAATAACACAACTTCCAGAAACCCATTCACAACACGTCCACTGACTTCCCAATAACACTATATCCAGAAACACATCCTAATCACCTCCAATAACTCAACCTCCAGAAATCTATCCACAGCACGTCCACTAACTTCCCGATAACACAACCCCCAGAAACGCATCCACATCACCTCCACTAACTTCCCAATAACACAACCTAGAGAAACACATCCTCATCACCGCCACTAACTTTCCAATAACACAACCGCCAGAAACACATCCTCATCACCTCCACTAACTTCACAATAAAAGAACCTCCAGAAACACATCCTCATCACCTCCACTAACTTTCCAATAACAGAATTGGACATGGAATGTAAATTAACTGATTTCACGTTCGTCGGAAATGGCACAAATGATTGTATGAGACTGTGGGAATTTCAATCTCAGAATGAAAAGATTGATATTGAGATTCTGCCAGATTGGGAACCAATGCAGATCAGTGAGCACAGGGATGGTACGGGACTGGGATTGGGTGAGGTTTTGGACATGGGCAGCAGAGTTGGGGTGATCTGTGTTTCACGACGATTTGTAACAGCAATTGAATTACCAAACTTTAATCGCAATAGTCGAGTCTGCATTTTACACACGCACAGATGATGGATTATTCTGCGGCCGGGATGAGGCGATGGATAGTGGGCATAGAACATAGAACATTACAGCGCAGGACAGGCCCTTTGGCCCTCTGTGTTGCGCCAACCTGTGAAAAACTCTAAAGCCCATCTACACTATTCCCTTATTGTCCATATGTCTATCCAATTACCATTTGAATACACTTAGTGTTGGCGAGTCCACTACTGTTGCAGGCAGGGCATTCCACGCCTTACTACTCTCTGAGTAAAGAACCTACCTCTGACGTCTGTCTTATATCTATCTCCCCTCAATTTAAAGGTATGTCCCCTCGTGCTAGACATCACCATGCGAGGAAAAAGGCTCTCACTGCCCACTCTATCCAATCCTCTGATCATCCTGTAAGCCTCAATTAAGTCACCTCTTTCCCTTCTTCTCTCTAACGAAAACAGCCTCAAGTCCCTCAGCCTTTCCTCATAAGATCGTCCCTCCATACCAGGCAACATTCTGGTAAATCTCCTCTGCACCCTTTCCAATGCTTCCACATCCTCCCTATAATGCGGCGACCAGAATTGCACGCAATACTCCAAATGCGGCCGCACCAGAGTGTTGTATAGCTGCAACATGACCTCATGGCTCCGAAACTCAATCCCTCTGCCAATAAAAGCTAACACACCGTACGCCTTCTTAACAACTCTCTCAACCAGGGTGTCTACTTTCAGGGATCTATGTACATGGACACCGAGATCTCTCAGCTCATCCACACTGCCAAGAATCTTACCATTTTCCCAGTACTCAGTCTTCCTGTTATTCCTTCCAAAATTAATCACCTCACACTTTTCTGCATTAAACTCCATTTGCAACCTCTCAGCCCAGCGCTGCAGCTTATCTATGTCCCTCTGTAACTTGTAACATCCTTCAGCACTGTCCACAACTCCACCAACTTTAGTGTCATCTGCAAATAAACTCACCCATCCTTCTACGCCCTTCTCCGGGTCATTTATAAAAATGACAAACAGCCCCAAAACAGATCCTTGTGGTACACCACTAGTAACTGGACTCCAGTCTGAACATTTCCCATCAACCACCACCCTTTGTCTTCTTACAGCTAGCCAATTTCTGATCACCCAGAATCCCATGCCTCCATATTTTCTGCAGTAGCCTACCATGGGGAACCTTATCAAACGCTTTACTGAAATCCATATACACCACATCAACTGCTTTACCCTCATCCACCTGTTTAGCCACCTTCTCAAAGAACTCTATAAGGTTTGTGAAGCACGACCTACCCTTCACGAAACCGTGTTGACTATCTCTAATCAAATTATTCCTTTCCAGATGATTATACATCCTATCTCTGATAAACCTTTCCAAGATTTTTCCCACAACAGAAGTAAGGCTCACTGGTCTATAGCTTTCGGGGTTATCTCTACTCCCCTTCTTGAACAAGGGCACAACATTTGCTTTCCTCCAGTCTTCTGGCACTATTCCTGTAGACAAAGATGACTTAAAGATCAAAGCCAAAGGCTCAGCCATCTCCTCCCTAACTTCCCAGAGTATCCTAGGATAAATCCCATTCGGCCCAGGTGACTTATCTATTTTCACCCTTCCCAGAATTGCTAACAGCTCCTCCTTATGAACCTCAAGCCCTGAGCAGGATTGGGAATGGAGGGATCATCTGGACATGAATAATTTCAGTGCCAAACGGAGTGCGGAGATTGTGACCCCAGTCTCCGATTTCAGCCAGAGAGCGCTATGTGGATACTGGATAGGGACTGAGATTAGTGAGTTGATCTGAAGAACATGCATTCAATCTTTCCAAGATGGCAATGATCAGAGCAATAATACATTTAAAGTAGTTTCCACAATAAATAACTGGACAGGGAGACTTACCAGGCACACCTACAATCGCCAGGAGGGGATAATAACCCGCCTGAATTATCCAGAGTACATCTAGGATCCAATCTGGTGAAGGGAAAGGATCTTGATAAATCCAATAAAGACCCTCGGATAAACTTCTGACCATTGTGGTCACATTCCGACCGATTGTTCGGAGATTCTGATCCATTTCTGTAACGTTCCGGTTGATTGTTCGGAGATTCTGATCCATTTCTGTAACGTTCAGTTCGATTGTTGCCAGATTCTGCTCCCTCCTCTCTCGGTCTCTCTGGAGCCGCTGATCTCTGGCAGTGTTGGAGTTGACGCTCCAGCTGACAGATGAATCCGTATTAATAGAAAATGGGTCCTCTCCAGTGACACAGTTACGATCCATAGAGACTGACATTAATCGCGGTCACTGAACAAACAGGCTCAGTTACCCCTTTTATTCCATCACTTTTTATATCACAATGAAATAGAAGACTAACCCGGTCTGGATCGGCTGTATGAGAGTGACTGAGGGATGGAGTGTGGAAATTGTGGACACTGATACTCAATCCTCATTGATATCTGAGTGGTTCCAGGTACTGGGGGATTTTCAATGATCCATCCTGTTTATAAAAGGGGAGAGAGATAACCCCTGGAGTGACAGAGCAGTCAGTATTATGTTAGTCACCAGGATATTTCTAGAGGTCAGAACAGAGGCAGCGAGGAAATATTCGCAGGGAGGAAATGGAGTCATGAATGACCAGCAGAACCAGGGACTGCATTTTTGTATGTCTTTGTGTGTATCTGTCTCTGTGCCTGTCTCTGTATCTTTCTCTCTGTACTCTCTCTGCATCACTCTCTGTACCTTTCTCTGTACCTCTCTCTGTACCACTCTCTGTAGCTCTCTCTGTACCTCTCTCTGTATTTCTCACTGTCGCTGTGTCTCTCTGTCTCTGTATCTTACTCTGTATCTCTCTGTATATCTCTCTCTGTAATCTCCCTCTGTATATATCTCTGTATTTCTCTCTGTTTCTCTCTCTGTATCTCACTCTGTATCTCTCTCTCTGTATCTGTCTCTGTGTCTATCTCTGTATCTCTCTCTGTACATCTCTCTGTATCTCTCTCTGTATTTCTCTCCGTATCTCACTCGCTGTCTCTCTCTCTCTCTGTCTCTCTCTGTTTCTCTCTGTGACTCACTCTGTGTCTCTCTCTGTATCTCTCTCTGCATCTGTCTCTGTATCTCTCTCTGTATCTCTCTATCTCTCGGTATCACTCTCTCTGCACCTCTTTCTGGATCTCTCTCTGCCTTTCTCTGTATCTGTCTCTGTATATCTCTCTCTGTACCTCGCTCTTTCGATCTGTATCTCTCTACCTCTATCTCTCTCCGTATTCGATTCTGTATCTCTCTCTGTACCTTTCTCTGTATCTTTCTGTGTACCTCTATGTGTATCTGTCTCTGTAGCTATCTCTTTGTATCTGTCTCTGTATCTCTCTCTGTATCTCACTCTGTATCTCTATCTTTGTGCCTCTCTCTGTATCTGTCTCTGTGTCTATCTCTGTATCTCTCTATGTATCTCTCTCTGTATCTCTCTCTGTATCTCTCTCTGTATCTCTCTCTGTATCTCTCTGTATCTTTCTCTGTATCTCTCTCTGTATCTCACTCTCTGTCTCTCTCACTCTGTGTCTCTCTCTGTATCTCACTGTGACTCTCTCTGTATCTCTTTCTGTATCTCTCTCTATATGTCTCTGTATTTATCTCTCTGTATCTCTCTCTGCATCTCTCTCTGCATCTGTCTCTGCATCTCTCTCTCTATCTCCCTTTGTATCCCACTCTGTATCTCACTCTGTATCTCCCTCGCGTTGTATCTCAGTGTATTCCTCTCTGTATTCCTCTCTGTATACCTCTCGCGTTGAATCTGTCTCGCTCTCTCTGTCTCTCTGTATCTCTCTGTGTGTCTCTCTCTGTATCTCTCTCTGTATCTCTCTGTGTATCTCTATCTGTATCTCACTCTGTAACTCTCTCTGTATCTCACTCTGTATCCCCCTCTGTAACTCTGTACGTATCTCTCCCTCTTTATCTCTATTTCTGCCTTTCTCTGAGTTTATTTCTCCAAATCTCTATCTGTATCTGTCTCAGTATCTCTCCATCTGAATCCCACTCTGTATATCTCTGCAACACTCTCTGCACCTCTATCTGCATCTCTCTCTGTACCTCTATCTGTATCTCTCTCCCTATCACTCTCTGTATATCTCTCTTTATCTCCCTCTGCATCACTCTATGTATCTACCTCTGTATCTCTGTATCACTCTCTGTATCTATCACTATATCTCTCTTTCGGTCTCTCTCTCTGTATCTCTCTCTCTGTATCTCTCTATTTCTCTCTCTCTCTCTCTCTCTGCATCTGCCTCTGTATCTCTCTCTGTATCTCTCTCTGTCTCCCTCTCTGTCTCCCTCTCTGTCTCTCTCTCTCTCTGTCTATCTCTCCGTCTCTCTCTTTGTCTCTCTCTCCGTCTCTCTCTCCGTCTCTCTCTCTCTCTGTCTCTCTCACTGTAGCTCTCTCTGTATCTCTCTCTGTATCTCTCTCTGTATCTCTCTCTGTATCTCTGCTCTGTATCTCGCTCTGTATCTCTCTGTGTCTTTCTCTCTGCATATCTGACTTTGTATCTCTCTCTGTATCTCTCCCTGCATCTCTCCCTCAGCATCTGTCTCTGTGTCTCTCTCTGTGTCTCTCTCTGTATCTCTCTCTATCGCTTTACGTACCTCTCCCTGTATCACTTTCCGTACCTCTCCCTGTATCGCTCTCCGTATCTCTCTCTGTACCTCGCTATGTATTTCTCTCTGTATTTCGCTCTGTATCTCTCTCTGTTCCTCTCGCTCTACCTCTCTCTATATCTCTCTCTGTCCCTCTCACTCTCTGTCTCTCTCTCTCTCTCTCACTGTCTCTCTCACTGTCTCTCTCTCTCTCTCTGTATCTCTCTCTCTGTCCATCTCTCTCTCTCCAACTCTCTCTGTCCACCTGTGTCTGTCCATCTCTCTCTGTATGTATCTGTGTACCTGTCTCTTCATCACACTCTGTTTCCCCCTGTCTGTATCTGTCCCTGTATCTCTCAGTACCTCTCTCAGTACCTCTCTCTGTATCTCGCTCTGTATCTCGCTCTGGTTGTTCTTATCTATATCTTTATATCATTCACTGTATCTCTCCCTGTCTCTCTCTCTGTATCAGTCTCAGTATCTCTCTGTGTCTCGCTCTCTGTGTCTCTCTGTCTCTGTCTCGCCTCTCTCTCGTCTCTCTCTCTCTGTCTGTTTCTCTGTCTCTCTGTATCTCTCTCTGTATCTCTCTGTGTATCTCTCTCGGTATCTCCCTCTGCATCTCTCTCTGCATCTGTCTCTGCATCTCTCACTGTAACTCTCTCTGCATCCCTCTCAGCATCTCTCTCTGTATCTCTCTCAGTATCTCACTGTCCTTACCTCTGTCTCTCTCTCTGTATGCCTCTCTGTATGCCTCTCTGTATGCCTCTCTGTATTCCTCTCTGTATGCCTCTTTGTATGCCTCTCTGTATCTCCCTCTGTATCTCTCTTTGTATCATTTTCTGTATCTCGCTGTCCTTCCCTCTGTCTCTCTCTCTCTCTCTGTATGCCTCTCTGTATGCCTCCCGGTGTGCCTCTTTGTATGCCTCTCTATATCTCCCTCTGTACCTCTCTGTGTATCTGTCTCTCTCTCTCAGTATCTGTCTCTGTATCTCTTTCTGTCTCTCTCTCTGTATCCGTCTCTGTATCTCTCCCTCTGTACCACTCTCTGTATCTGTCTCTGTATCTACCTGCCTCTGTATCTATCTGTCTCTGTTTCTACCTGTCTCTATATCTATCTCTGTATCTCTCTCTCTGTACTGTTCTCTGTATCTGTCTCTCCCTGTATCTGTTGCTGCATCTGTCCCTGTCTCTCTCTCTCTGACTCTCTATCTGTCTCTCTATCTGTCTCCCTCTCTCTGACTTTCTCTATCAGATTCTGTGTCTCTATGTTTCTGTGTCTCTATGTATCTGTCTCTCTGTGTCTCTGTCTATCTGTGTCTCTATCTCTCTGTGTCTCTCTCTCTCTCTGAATCGCCTTCTGAATCTCCCGCGCTGGAGCTCTCTGGCACTGTCTGACTCTGTCTCTGTATCTCACTATGTAACTGGCTCTGTATCTCTCTCTGTGTATCTCTCTCTGTCTCTCTCTCTGTCTATCTCTCTCTCTCTATGAATCTCCCTCTGAATCTCCCGCGCTTCATCTATCTGGCACTGTCTGACTCTCTCTCAGTATATATTTCTCTGTATCTCTCTCTGTATCTCTCTATGTATCTCTCTATGTATCTTTTGTAAGGGACACGAAGAATCCAGCACGAGTTTTAAGGTAAAAAAGTAATAACATTTATTTACAATATCATATATATATAACAGCAGCAGCAACTTCCCTTGCTGCACACTGCCTCCTGCTGGTTCCAAACTGGCCAGCTTTATATATACAGGGGGTTTACTAATTGTTTCTCCGCCCCCCTCATTGGGGAAGCTCATACTCCCACAGGATTGTGGGATCGTTATTAGTGCCCAGCAAATGGTAAGCAGGCAGGTGAGATACAGAGAGAGGTACTGAGAGAGGTACTGAGAGATACAGGGACAGATACAGACAGGGAGAAACAGAGTGAGATGCAGAGACAGGTACACAGAGACATACAGAGAGAGATGGACAGACACAGGTGGACAGAGAGAGATGGAGAGAGAGAGATGGAGAGAGAGAGAGATACAGAGAGAGAGAGAGACAGAGACAGAGAGAGAGAGAGAGAGAGACAGAGAGTGAGAGGGACAGAGAGGTACAGAGAGAGATATAGAGAGAGGTAGAGCGAGAGGAACAGAGAGAGATACAGAGAGAGATACAGAGAGAGATACGGAGAGCGATACAGGGAGAGGTACGGAAAGTGATACAGGGAGAGGTACGTAAAGCGATAGAGAGAGATACAGAGAGAGACACAGAGAGAGACACAGAGACAGATGCTGAGGGAGAGATGCAGGGAGAGATACAGAGAGAGATACAAAGTCAGATATGCAGAGAGAAAGACACAGAGAGATACAGAGCGAGATACAGAGCAGAGATACAGAGAGAGATACAGAGAGTGATACAGAGAGAGATACAGAGAGAGATACAGAGAGAGCTACAGTGAGAGAGACAGAGAGAGAGAGATGGAGAGAGAAACGGAGAGAGAGACAGAGAGAGAGATGGAGAGATAGACAGAGAGAGAGAGAGACAGAGAGGGAGACAGAGAGGGAGACAGAGAGAGATACAGAGAGAGATACAGAGGCAGATGCAGAGAGAGAGAGAGAGAGAGAGAGAGAAATAGAGAGATACAGAGAGAGAGATACAGAGAGAGAGACCGAAAGAGAGATATAGTGATAGATACAGAGAGTGATACAGAGATACAGAGGTAGATACATAGAGTGATGCAGAGGGAGATACAGAGAGATATACAGAGAGTGATAGGGAGAGAGATACAGATAGAGGTACAGAGAGAGATGCAGATAGAGGTGCAGAGAGTGTTGCAGAGATATACAGAGTGGGATTCAGATGGAGAGATACTGAGACAGATAGAGATTTGGATAAATAAACTCAGAGAAAGACAGAAATAGAGATAAAGAGGGAGAGAAACGTACAGAGTTACAGAGGGGGATACAGAGTGAGATACAGAGAGAGTTACAGAGTGAGATACAGATAGAGATACACAGAGAGATACAGAGAGAGATACAGAGAGAGACACACAGAGAGATACAGAGAGACAGAGAGAGCGAGACAGATTCAACGCGAGAGGTATACAGAGAGGAATACAGAGAGGAATACACTGAGATACAACGCGAGGGAGATACAGAGTGAGATACAGAGTGAGATACAAAGGGAGATAGAGAGAGAGATGCAGAGACAGATGCAGAGAGAGATGCAGAGAGAGACACAGAGTGAGTCACAGAGAGAAACAGAGAGAGACAGAGAGAGAGAGAGACAGCGAGTGAGATACGGAGAGAAATACAGAGAGAGATATACAGAGAGATATACAGAGAGAGATACAGAGATATCTCTCTCTTTCTCACTCTCTGTCTTTCTCTCTGTATCTCTCTCTGTATCTCTCTCTGTGTCTCTGTGTCTCCCTCTGTATCTCTCTCTGTATCTCTCTCTGTATCTCTATCTGTGTCTCTCTCTGCATCTCTCTCTGCATCTCACTCTGCACATTTCTCTGCATCTCTCACTGCAACTCTCTCTCCATCTCTTTCATCAACTCTCTCTGTATCTCTCTCTGTATCTCTCTCTGTCCTTCCCTATCTCTCTCTGTACACCTCTCTGTATGCCTCCCTGTGTGCCTCTTTGCATCTATCTATGTATCTGTCTCGGTATATCTCCAGGTCCCACTCTGTATCTCTCTCGCTTTATCTCTCTCTCTGTATCTCTCTCTGTATCTCCCTCTGTATCTCTCTCTCTGTCTCTCTCTCTGTCTCTCTCTCTGTATCTGTCTCTGTATTTCTCTCTGTATCTCTTTCTGTATCTCTCTCTCTGTATCTGCCTCTGTATCTCTCTCTGTATCTCTCTCTGTACCTATACCTGTGTAGTTCTCTGTATCTCTCTCTCTGTATCTGTTTCTGCACCTGTCTCTGTCTCTCTCTCTGTCTCTCTCTCTGAATCTCTCGAGCTGGAGCTCTCTGGCACTGTCTGACGCTCTCTCTGTGTAACTGGCTCTGTATCTCTCTCTGTGTATCTCTCTCGGTCTCTCTCGCTCTGTCTCTCTTTCTGTCTCTCTCTCTCTCTGTCTCTCTCTCTCTGTCTCTCTCTCTCTGTCTCCCTCTGAATCTCCCGCGCTTCATCTATCTGGCACTGTGTGATTCTCTCTCAGTATCTCTTTCTATGTATCTTTCTTTCTATCTCTCCCTGTATCTCTCTTGATATCTCTCTCTGTCTCTCTCTCCGTATCTCTCTCTGTATCTCTCTCTGTATCTCTATCCCTCACTGTCTCTCTCTGTATCTCTCTCCGTATCTCTCTCTATCTCTCTCTATCTCTCTCTGTATCTCTCTCTGTATCTCTATGTATCTCTCTCTCTGTATCTCTCTCTCTGTCTCTCTCTCTCTCTCTATTTCCCCCTGTATCTCTCTCTATCTCTCTATGTATCTCTCTCTCTGTATCTCTCTCTCTATCTCTCTCTCTGTATCTCTGTCTGTGTCTCTCTCTGTATCTCTCTCTCTATCTCTCTGTGTATCGCTCTCTCTGTCTCTCTCTGTCTCTCTCTCTGTATCACTCACTGTAATTCTCCCTGTCTCTCTCTCTGTATCACTCACTGTAACTCTCCCTGTCTCTCTCTCTCTGTATCACTCACTGTAACTCTCCCTGTCTCTCTCTCTGTCTCTCTCTCTGTATCACTCACTGTAACTCTCCCTGTCTCTCTCTCTGTATCACTCACTGTAACTCTCCCTGTCTCTCTCTCTGTCTCTCTCTCTGTATCACTCACTGTAACTCTCCCTGTCTCTCTCTCTGTATCACTCACTGTAAGTCTCACTGTCTCTCTCTCTGTATCACTCACTGTAACTCTCCCTGTCTCTTTCTCTGTATCACTCACTGTAACTCTCCCTGTCTCTCTCTCTGTATCACTCACTGTAACTCTCCCTGTCTCTCTCTCTCTGTATCACTCTCTGTATCACTCACTGTAACTCTCCCTGTCTCTCTCTCTGTATCACTCACTGTAACTCTCCCTGTCTCTCTCTCTGTATCACTCTCTGTATCACTCACTGTAACTCTCACTGTCTCTCTCTCTGTATCACTCACTGTAACTCTCCCTGTCGCTCTCGCTGTATCACTCACTGTAACTCTACCTGTCTCTCTCTCTGTATCACTCTCTGTATCACTCACTGTAACTCTCCCTGTCTCTCTCTCTGTATCACTCACTGTAATTCTCCCTGTCTCTCTCTCTGTATCACTCACTGTAACTCTCCCTGACTCACTCTCTATCTCTCTCTCTGTCTCTCTCTCTGTCTCACTCTCTGTCTTTCTCTCTGTATCTCTCTCTGTATCTCTCTCTGTGTCTCTGTGTCTCTCTCTGTATCTCTCTCTGTATCTCTCTCTGTATCTCTCTCTGTGTCTCTCTCTGCATCTCTCTCTGCATCTCACTCTGCATCTCACTCTGCATATTTCTCTGCATCTCTCACTGCAACTCTCTCTCCATCTCTTTCATCTACTCTCTCTGTATATCTCTCTGTATCTCTCTCTGTCCTTCCCTATCTCTCTCTCTCTGTACACCTCTCTGTATGCCTCCCTGTGTGCCTCTTTGTATCTATCTATGTATCTGTCTCGGTATATCTCCAGGTCCCACTCTGTATCTCTCTCTGTCTCTCTATCGCTTTATCTCTCTCTCTGTATCTCTCTCTGTATCTCCCTCTGTATCTCTCTCTCTGTATCTCTCTCTGTCTCTCTCTCTCTGTATCTGTCTCTGTATCTCTCTCTGTATCTCTCTCTTTATCTCTCTCTGTATCTCTCTCTCTGTATCTGTCTCCGTATCTCTCTCTGTATCTCTCTCTGTACCTATATCTGTGTAGTTCTCTGTATCTCTCTCTGTATCTGTTTCTGCACCTGTCTCTGTCTCTCTCTCTGTCTCTCTCTCTCTCTCTCTCTGAATCTCCCGAACTGGAGCTCTCTGACACTGTCTGACGCTCTCTCTGTATCTCTCTGTGTAGCTGGCTCTGTATCTCTCTCTGTGTATCTCTCTCGGTCTCTCTCTCTCTGTCTCTCTCTCTGTCTCGCTCTCTGTCTCTCTCTCTCTCTGTCTCTCTCTCTCTGTCTCTCTCTCTCTGTCTCCCTCTGAATCTCCCGCGCTTCATCTATCTGGCACTGTGTGACTCTCTCTCAGTATCTCTTTCTATGTATATTTCTCTATTTCTCTCTCTGTATCTCTCTCTATATCTCTCTCTGTATCTCTCTCTGTATCTCTCTCTGTATCTCTCTCTGTATCTCTCTGTGTAGCTGGCTCTGTATCTCTCTCTGTGTATCTCTCTCGGTCTCTCTCTCTCTGTCTCTCTCTCTGTCTCGCTCTCTGTCTCTCTCTCTCTCTGTCTCTCTCTCTCTGTCTCTCTCTCTCTGTCTATCTCTCTCTCTCTGTCTCCCTCTGAAGCTCCCGCGCTTCATCTATCTGGCACTGTGTGACTCTCTCTCAGTATCTCTTTCTATGTATCTTTCTCTATATCTCTCTCTGTATCTCTCTCTATATCTCTCTCTGTATCTCTCTCTGTATCTCTCTCTGTATCTCTCTCTGTATCACTCTCTGTATCTCTCTATGTATCCAGCACGAGTTTTAAGGATACAAAGTAATAACATTTATTTACAATAATATATATATAACAGCAGCGACTTCCCTTGCTGCACACTCCTTCCTGCTGGTTCCTCAACTGGCCAGCTTTATTTATACTAGGAGTTTACTAATGGTTTCTCCGCCCCCCTCATTGGGGAAGCTCATACTTCCACAAGATTGTGGGATTGTCATTAGTCCCCAGCCAATGGTAAGAAGTCAGGTTATAACATCCATCCCCCCCAAAGTCCAAGGAATCCACCGAAGACCCTGGCGAACGAGGGCGTCGGACTCGTTTTGCCGCAGGCCGGACACTATTTGCACGTGGCGCTGGATCAGGCTGCGTGTAACGAGATGGAGACCGGCGCTTCCGTGATGAACGGCGCAACGGTTGTACATCCACGGCCCGTGGACCCGAGGATTCCCCCTCTGATGCATCCTGTGTCTCCATCTCGGAGTCAGAGTCTGCCTCCTCCGTCATTTCAGCGTCTCTATCTCCATTCGGTTCTGTGACGACCTGCGCAGGCTTCGAGTGAGGCACCAGTGGAAGATTGTGAGGACTACCTTCCCTTGTCTCTGGTCTCTGCGGCTGTAGAAATGAGCTCCGGGGGCGGGGAATCTTTTGAGGGGATAGTCTTCTGGACCGAACGTGGTCTACATGTTTGCGCTGGAGACGACCCTGGGCTTGCACCTGGTAAGATATAAGTTCGGCGAAAGATTACACCAGGAACCCACTGGGCACCACCAGCAAAATTCCGAACGAACACTGGGTCACCGGGCGCAAACTGCCGAATCGGCCGATGCCGAGACAATCCCTGTCCCTGCCGTTCTTGTGTGCGGTGTACTTTTGCGCCAATGCCCGGGAAAACCATACTAAGGCGGGTGCGAAGTCTCCGACCCATTAGGAGTTCTGCGGGAGGTACCCCAGTCACTGCATGGGGGCTGGTCCTGTACGTAAACAAAAAGCGAGCCAGTCCCGTGTCCATTGATCCGGAAGACTGCTTCTTTAGGCGTCTTTTGAATGTCTGCACTGCGCGCTCTGCCAACCCATTTGAAGCAGGGTGGTAAGGGGCAGTGCGGATATGGCGTATGCCGTTCATCTTCGTGAACCTTGCAAACTCCTCACTCATGAATGGAGTGCCGTTATCCATGACCAGCAACTCGGGGAGGCCATGCGTACTAAACGATAAACGCATCTTTTCAATTGTTGCACAGGACGTTGTCCCCTGCATCTTATGCACCTCTAGCCATTTAGACTGGGCGTTGATTAATAGAAGGAACATGGATCCTTGAAAAGGACCTGCGAAATCTGCATGCAAGCGTGCCCAAGGCCGCCCTGGCCATTCCCAGTGATGTAGGGGCACGGCCAGCGGAAGCTTCTGATGCTCCTGGCAAATGGAGCAGTTTTGGGCCACCTTCTCAATGACGGTGTCGAGGCCTGGCCACCAGACATAACTCCGGGCCAACATTTTCATTTTCGTCACACCTGGATGCCCATTGTGCAAGTCTGTTAGTATCAGCTCCTAGCCTTTTTCCGGGACAATCACACGCGTTCCCCACAAGAGGTTGCCGTCTTTCACGCTGAATTCTGACAGCTTGAGGAAAATGCCCGCAACTCGCCTGGGAGCTGTCTATGCTGCCCACCATACAGGACTATGTGCCGAACCTTTGACAGGATTGGCTCCGTCTGGGTCCACTCACGGATCTGTGATGCCGTGACAGGCAAGGTGTCCATAACATTTAGGGTTGCAACCACCTCACCGATCATGGGGGTCGACATGGGGCCGGTCGATAAAGGCAATCGGCTCAGTGCGTCGGCATTTGCTATCTGCGTTCCTGGTTTGTGCTCCAGAGAATACTCGTGTGCAGCAAGTAACAAAGCCCAGCGCTGGATCCGTGCGGAAGCAATGGGCGGTATTGGCTTATCCTCTCTGAAAAGTCCCACCAGAGGCTTATGATCAGTCACGATAGTGAAATGGCGGCCATACACGTACTGGTGGAAGCGTTTCACCGCAAAAACCACTGCCAGGCCGTCCTTCTCGATCTGCGCGTACTTTTTCTCCGCTGCAGTCAATGTGCGGGAGGCGAAAGCTATCGGCCGCTCGGCCCCGTTCTCCATCTTGTGGGACAGGATGGCCCCAATACCATACGGGGATGCATCACATGTGACGAGCAAAGGCTTTCCAGGATCATAGTGGGTAAGTAACCTAGACGACGACAATTGTTACTTTACCCGCCGGAAAGCGGTTTCTTGCAGCTGACCCCCAAACCCAGGTGTGATTTTTCTTTAGCAGAAGGTGCAACGGGGCCAGCGTAGTTGCCAGATTGGGGATGAATTTCCCGTAATAGTTTACCGAGAAAAGAACGAAGATGCGAAGTGTCAGTCGGGACGGGAGCCTGTTGAATTGCACGCACCTTCTCTCCGACGGGGTGCAAAACCTTTGCGGTCCACCCGATAACCTAGGTAGACTTCTTCCTTTGCCTGAAATACGCACTTTGTGCGACGTAAACGGACTCCAGCCTCCGAAAAGCGTCTAAGGACAGCCTCCAGATTTTCCAAATGTTCCTGCTCTGACTTCCCTGTAATCAAAACATCATCAAAGTAGACAGCGACACGTGGTAAACCTCTCAAAATGCCCTCCATAACACGTTGAAAAATAGCGCAGGCAGAGGATACTCCAAAGGGCAACCGTGTATATTCATACAGGCCCCGGTGTGTATTAATCGTTACATATGGTCGGGAGGCAAGGTCCACCTCCAACTGCAGGTAGGCATGACTCATGTCTAATTTTGTGAATGAGAGTCCACCTGCAAGCTTCGCGTAGAGACCCTCTATGCGAAGCATTGGATATCGGTCGAGTCGGGCAGCCGTATTCACTGTAAGTTTATAGTCGCCACACAGGCGAACTGTGGCATCTGGCTTCATTACAGGTACAATTGGTGCTGCCCAGTCAGCAAAACGGACGGGACTGATAATACCCAAATTCTCCAAACGAGTGAGCTCACCTTCTACCTTCTTGAGCAAGGCATAAGGCACCGGGCGGGCCCGGAAATAGCGCGGCGTGGCTCCTGGTTCGACTTGGATACGGGCTACGGCCCCTTTTATTTCCCCCAAACGAGGCTGGAATACATCTGGGTATCGTCCTAGTACCTCAGTCAACCCTTCAGAAACTGTTTGGAGGATGTGCTGCCAATGCAACCACAAATGGCGCAACCAGTCCCGACCCAACATGCTGGGCCCATGGCCGCGAACCACGATAAGTGGGAAACGCCACTCCTGGCGTCCATAAACAACAGGGGTCGTTGTAGTTCCTGCAATGTCCAGTGGTTACCCCGTGTAGGTGGCCAACCTGGCCTGTGAGTCGGTTAATGTAAAGGTCTGTATACCCTGCTTGATGCGGTCGAATGTCCTCTGGGCGATCACGGAGACGGCTGCGCCAGTATCCAACTCCATCTCAAGCAGGTGACAATTGACCCATACTATCACCTTAATGGGGGCCACACGGGGAGCTGCCACACAATGCAGCTGCAGGCAGTCGTCCTCCGTCTCCACGTCCTCAGGAGTAGTCACCGCAGGTTCATCCACATGGAAGGTACGGCCCCTAGGCTGGTCCCAGTTTCGGTCGGAACGACGGCGCCTCTGGCGCCCCCAGGACAAGCGTCCGCGACGGGGTCGGCGCCTCCAAGTCTGACACGGACATGGCTCCTCATCCATTGGTTCTGGAGAAGGCTCCCTTCGGGGAGAAATGTCCGACGGCCACTGGTGTCGGTCCAGACGTCGCCTCGCCCAAGGTACTGCAGGAGTGCGGGGGAACGTTTACGGACGGAAGGGTTTGCGCCCCAAGGCATGCACTTCCATTCCCTGTCGCTCCTGTACTCCTCGCTCTGCGCTCTCTCGGGACAATACTACTTGTATTGCCTGTTGAAAAGTCAATGTTGGCTCAGCTAACAACTTTCTCTGTGTGGCCGCATTGTTAATACCGCAAACCAAACGGTCGCGTAACATTTCTGACAAGGTCTCACCATAGTCACAGTACTCCGCAATCCTGCGTAGCCTGGATAGAAAATCGGCAAGGGATTCTCCAGGGGTCCTCTCAGCGGTATTAAACCCGTAACGCTGGACTATCGTGGACGGGGTTGGGTTAAAATGTTGCCCCACTATATTCACAAGTTCATCAAACTTTTTGGTGTCCGGCGCAGCTGGGTACGTAAGGCTCCTAATCACCCCAAATGTATGCGGGCTGCAGGCGGTGAGCAATATGACCACCTGGCACTCGTTTTCGGTGATATTTTTTGCACGGAAATAGTAACGCATCCGTTGTGCCTTCTGGTTCCAGCTTTCCAGCGCAGCATCAAAAACATCCAAACGTCCGTACAGAGGCATGGCATAATAGAAAACAACTTCCAACCTGCGTCCAACAAAAATCCAGGGAGGTGGCTTCAGCAGTGTAGACAGCTATTCACTTTAACCCTCATCGCCAGTTTTGTAAGGGCCACGAAGAATCCAGCACGAGTTTTAAGGATACAAAGCAATAACATTTATTTACAATAACATATATATATAACAGCAGCAGCAACTTCCCTTGCTGCACACTCCTCCCTGCTGGTTCCAAACTGACCAGCTTTATTTATACATGGGGTTTACTAATGGTTTCTCCGCCCCCCCTCATTGGGGAAGCTCATACTCCCACAGGATTGTGGGATTGTCATTAGTTCCCAGCCAATGGTAATCAGGCAGGTTATAACAGAGGCCGAGCATGGCTAAATTTTAATATCTTATAGGCCGAGCATGGCTAAATTTAAATGTCTTCGTGTCCAAGAATGGCTAAATTTGAACCAACTTCAAGGCCGAGCATGGCTCAATAATAAATGTCTTCAAGGCAGAAGGTGGTGAAAATGTAAACATCTTCGAGGTAGAGCATGGCAAAAGTTTCAGCATCTTCAAGGCCGAGCATGGCCAAATTTTACAGGTCGTAGGGGCAAAGCATGACGAAATTATAAACGTCTTCCAGGCCGAGCATGGCTAAATTTGAAACATCATCGAGACCGAGAATGGCTAAACTTACAACCGAGCATGGATACATTTTAAACATCTTAGAGGCCGAGCATGGCTAAATTTTAAACATCTTCGAGGCTCAGCATGGATACATTTTAAACATCTTCGAGGCTCAGCATGGCTAAATTTTAAACATCTTCGAGGCTCAGCATGGCTAAATTTTAAACATCTTCGAGGCTCAGCATGGATACATTTTAAACATCTTCGAGGCTCAGCATGGATACATTTTAAACATCTTCGAGGCTCAGCATGGCTAAATTTTAAACATCTTCGAGGCTCAGCATGGATACATTTTAAACATCTTCGAGGCTTGAATGGCTGATTTTAAACGACTTTCAGTCCGAGGATGGCTAAACCTTTAATATCTTAAGATCTAGAATGGCTAAATTTTAAACAACTTCAAGGCCGAGCATAGTTAAATTTTAAATCATTGAGAGGGCGAGCATGGTTCAAGAATCAACGTCTTAAAGGCAGAAGATGGCTAAACTGTAAACATCTTCGAGCCAGAGCATGACTAATTGTTCAGCATCTTCGAGGCCGAGCATGGCTAAATTTGAAACATCTTCCAGGCCGAACTTGGCTAAATTCTGAACATCTTAGAGGCCGAGCATGGCCAAATTTTAAACGTCTTAGAGGCAAAGCATGACTAAATTATAAATGTCATCCAGGCCGAGCATGGCTAACTTTGAAACATCGAGGCCGATGAAATCGTCGAGGCCGAGCATGGCTAAACTTACAACATCTTCCAGGCCGAGCTTGGATACATTTTAAACATCTTTCAGGCCCAGCATGGCTAAAAGGTCAAACTCTTCTCGGCAAAGCATGGCTAAATTTAAAACGTCTTCCAGGCCGAGCATAGCTAAGATTTTAACATCTTAGAGGCTGAGCGTGGCTAAATTTCCAACATCTTCGAGTCTTGGATGGCTGAATTTAAACTTTGTACAGTCCGAGGATGGCTAAATTTTAACCATCTTCAATGCCGAGTGTGCCTAATTCATAAGCGTCTTGAAGGCAGAGCGTGGCTACATTTTCAACATCTTCAAGGCCGAGCATGGCTAAATTGTAAACGTCTTAGAGGCCGAGAATGGCAAAATTTTAATATCTTAGAGGCCGAGCATGGCTAAAGTGTCTTCGTGTCCGAGGATGACTAAAGTTTAACCAACTTCAAGGCCGAGCATGGCTAAATTTTAAAAGACTAAGAGGCCGAACATGGCTCGATAACAAACGTCTTAAAGGCAGAAGGTGGCTAAAATGTAAACATCTTCGAGGAAGAGCATGGCTAAATTTTCAGCATCTTCGCGGCCGAGCTTTGCGGTATTTTAAATAGCTCCCAGGCTGAACATTGCTAAATTATAAACATTTTCCATGCCGAGTGTGGCAAAATTTGAAACATCATCGAGGTTGAGGATGGCGAAACGTACAACATCTTCGAGGCTGAGCTAGGATACATTTTAAACATCTTTCAGGCCCAGCATGCCTAAATTTTCAAAATCTTCTCGGCATAGCATGGCTAAATTATAAACGTCTTCCAGGCCGAGCATGGCTAAGTTTTAAACATCTTAGAGGCCGAGCATGGCTAAACTTTCAACATCTTCGAGGCTTGGATGGCTGAATTAAATGTCTTACAGTCTGAGGATGGCAAAATGTTAACCATCTTCAATGCTGTGTATGGCTAATTCATAAATGTATTAAAGGCAGATTGTGGTAAATTTAAACTTCTTCGAGGCCGAGCATGGCTCAATTTTAAATGGCTTAGAGACCGAGCATAGCTAAATTTCAACTTGGAGGCCAAGGATGGCTAAATTTTAAATGGTTTAGAGGCCAATTTTAAACATCTTCCGGGCTGAGCATAGCTACATTTTAAACATTTTAGAGGCCGCGTATGACTAAATTTTAAATGTCTTTGACTCCAAGCATGGCTAAATTTTAAACATCTTCGAAGCCGAGCATGGCTAAACTTTCAACAACTTTGAGGCCAAGCGTGAGAAATTTTAAACATCTTTGAGGCCCTGCATGGCTAGATTTTAAAAATCTTCCAGCCCAAGCATGGCTAAATTTTAACCATCTTCGTGGCTGCTCATGCTAATTTTGATGCAGCTTGGAGGCTGACAATAGCTAACCTTTGAGCATCTTCGTGGCCGAGCATTGCTCGATTTTAAACGACTTAGAGGCCAAGCGTCGCTAAATTTTAAACATCTTCGAGGCAGACCATGGCAAAATTTTTAACATCTCAGAGGCCGAGCATGGCTAAGTATTAAATATCTTCGAGATCGAGGATGGCTAAATTTTAACCTTCTTCAAGACCAATGATGGCTAAATATTAAACGTCTTGCAGACCAAGCATAGCTGAATTTTAACCATCATCATGGCTGTTCATGCAAATCTTGAAGCAGCTTGGAGGCTGAGAATAGCTAACTTTTGTGCATCTTCGTGTCCGAGCATGGCTAAATATTGAACGGCTTACAGGCCAAGCGTCGCTCAAGTTTAAACATCTTCGGGCAGAACATGGAAAAATTTTAAACATCTCAGAGGCTGGGCACGGCTACATTTTAAACATCTTAGAAGCCGAGGATGTCTAAATTTTAACCTCCTTCAAGGCCAATTATGGTTAAATTTTCAACGTCTCAGAGGCCAACGATCGCTAAATTTTAAAAAACTTTTAGGCCGATCATGCTCAATTTTAAACAGCACAAAGATGGAGCACAGTTAACTATAAATGTCTTCCAGGCCAAGCATGGCTAAAATGTAGACATATTTGAGGCAGAGCATGGCGAAATTCTCAACAACCTCTCGGACGAGCATGGCTGTATTTTAACCACCTTCAAGGCCAAGCATGGCTAAATTTAAAACCTCTTAGGGCTGAGAATAACTAAATTTTAACATCTTTCAGGCTGAGCTTGGCTAAATTTAAATGTCTTAGTGTCCGAGAATGGCTAAATTTTAACATCCTAGAGGCCGGGAATGCCTAAATTTAAAAAGTTTGGTGTCCGCGCATGGATAAATTTTAACCAACTTCAAAGTCGAGTATGGTTAACTTTTAAACCTTTTAGAGTCCGTGCATGGTTAAATATTAAACATCTCATAGGCTGAGCATGGCTCAATTATAAACGTCTCTCAAGCTGAAGATGGCTAAAATGTAAACATCTTCGAGGCAGAGCGTGGTTCAATTTTAAACATCTTCTTGGCGAACATGGCTACATTTCAAACATCTTAGAGGCCGAGCATGTCCAAAATTTTAACTTCTTAGAGGCAAAACATGGCTAAATTATAACTGTCTTCCAGGCCGAGCATGGCTAAAGTTTCAACATCTTCCAGGCCGAGCATGGCTAAAGTTTCAACATCTTCAGGCAGAGCATGGATATATTTTCAACATCTTCCATGCCGAGCATGGATATATTTTAAACATCTTCCAGGCCGAGCATGGATATATTTTAAACATCTTCCAGGCCGAGCATGGCTAAACTTTCAACATCTTCCAGGCCGAGCATGGATATATTTTAAACATCTTCCAGGCCGAGCATGGATATATTTTAAACATCTTCCAGGCCGAGCATGGATATATTTTAAACATCTTCCAGGCCGAGCATGGATATATTTTAAACATCTTCCAGGCCGAGCATGGATATATTTTAAACATCTTCCAGGCCGAGCATGGATATATTTTAAACATCTTCCAGGCCGAGCATGGATATATTTTAAACATCTTCCAGGCCGAGCATGGATATATTTTAAACATCTTCCAGGCCGAGCATGGATATATTTTAAACATCTTCCAGGCCGAGCATGGATATATTTTAAACATCTTCCAGGCCGAGCATGGATATATTTTAAACATCTTCCAGGCCGAGCATGGCTAAACTTTCAACATCTTCCAGGCCGAGCATGGCTAAACATTCAACATCTTCCAGGCCGAGCATGGCTAAATTTTAAACATCTTCCAGGCCGAGCATGGCTTAGTTTCAAACGCCTTAGATGCCGAGGATGACTAAATCTATACATCATACAGTCTGATTATGGCTAGATTTAAAGTGTCTTGGAGGCCACGGATGGCTAAATTTGAAACACCTTCCAGGCCGAGCATAGCTAAATTTTAACCATCTTAAAGGCGGACCATGGTTCATTTTAAATGTCTTTGAGGCCGAGCGTGGCTAAAATCTGGACGTCTTTGAGGCACAGCATGGCTAAAATCTGGACGTCTTTGAGGCAGAGCATTGCTACATTTTCAACACCTTCACGCTAAGCATAGCTAAAATTTAAACGGTTTTGAGGGCGAGCATGGGTAAATTATAAATGTCTTAAAGACAGATATTGGCTAAAATGTAGACATCTTTGAGGCAGAGCATAGCTATATTTTAAACGTCTTAGTGGCCGAAAATCGCGACATTTTTATCTCTTAGAGGCCGAGCATGGCTAAGTTTAAATGTCTTAGTGTCCGAGAATGGCTAAATTTTACCAACTTCAAGGCCGAGCATGGCTAAATGTTAAACATTTTAGACGCCGAGCTTGGCTAAATTTTAAACATCTTGGAGGCCGAGCATTACTAAATTATAAACATCGTCGATGTCGAGCATGGCTCAATTTTTAAACCTTGAAGAACGATCACGGCTAAGTGTTAGATATCTTCGAGACTGAGCAGGGTTAAATTTTCAACATCTTTGAGTGCGAGCATGGCAAAATTTTAACCACCTTCAATGGCGAATATAGCAAAATTTTAAACGTCATTTAGGCGGAGGATAGCTAAATATTACACATCTTCCAGGCCGAGTATGGCTAATTTCGAAACTTCTTAGAATCCGAGCATGACTAAATTTTCTACATCTTCAAGACCGAGCCTGGCTAAATTATAAATGTCTTGAAGGCAGGGCATGGCTAAAATGTAAACATCTTCGAGACAGCGCATGGCTTCATTTTAAACGTCTTTGATGCCGAGCCTGATTAAATCTATACGTCTTAGAGGCCGAGGATGGCTAAATTTTAACCAACTTCGAGGCCGAGCATGGCTAAATTTTAATCATCCTCAAGGCGGACGATGGCTAAATTTCAAACGTCTTAGAGGCCGACGAAGCGAACATGTCGACATCTTCGAGGCCAAGCTTGGATGAAGTTTCAACATCATAGTTTAAACATCATAGAGTCTAAATGGCTAAATTATAAACGTCTTAAGGCAGAGCATGTCTAAATGTTACCCATTTCGAGGCCGAGCATTGCGAAAGTTTCAACATCTTCAAGGCTTAATTTTAAACGTCTTAGATGCCGAGCATGGCTAAATGTTAAACGTCTTAGAGACCGAGCATGGCTAATTTTTAACCAACTTCGAGGCCGAGGATGGTTAAACTTTCAACATCAGCGTGACCGAGCGTGGCTAACTTTTAAACAGCTTAGAGGCCAAGCATGACTGAATTTATACGTCTAAATTTTCAACATCATCGTGACCGAGCGTGGCTAAATTTTAAACGTCATCGAGGCCGAGTATGGCTAAATGTTAAAATGTTTGAGAGCCGAGTTTGGTTAAATTTTAAACTTCTTCGAGGCAGAGCATGGCGAAATTGTAAACTTCGAGGCCGAGTATGTGTAAATAGTAAATATCTTTGTGTCCGAGCACGGCTAAATTATAAACGACTTAAAGGCAGAGCACGGCTAAAATGTAAACGTCTTTGAGGCAGAGCACGGCTACATTTTAAAAATCATGGTAGTCGAGCATGGTTAAATTTTAAATGTCTGAAATGCCGAGCATGACTGAATTTTTAACATCTTTGAGGCAGACCATGGCTAAATTTTCAACAGATTCCAGGCCGAGCATGGCTTAATTTTAACGTCGTCAAGGTAAATTTTAAACGTCTCAGAGCACGTGAATGACTAAATTTTAACATCTTAGAGGTCGAATGTGGCTAAATTCTAAACGTCTGAGAGACCAAGCATGGTAAAATTTTAAACATGTTTGAGGCCGAGCATGGCTATCTTTTAAACATCTTTGAGACAGAGCATGTATAAATTTTAATCATCTTCGTGGCAGAGCATGGCTAAATTTTCACCATCTTGGAGGCCGAATATGGCTAAATTTTAATCATTAAGGTCGAGTTTGTCTACATTTTAAACGTGTTTGAGGCCGAGAATGGCTAAATTTTAAACATCTTGCAGGCCGACCATGGCTAAACTTTAAACACCATAGTCTAAATGGCTAAATTGCAAATGTCTTAAAGGCAGAGCATGGCTAAATTCTAAACATCTTCCAGGACGAGCATGGCCAAAGTTTCAACATCATAGTTTAAACATCACAGAGTCTAAATGGCTAAATTATAAACGTCTTAAGGCAGAGCGTGGCTAAACTTTACCCATTGCGAGGCCGAGCATGGCGAACGTTTCAACATCTTCAAGGCTGATCATGGCTTAATTTTAAAAATCTTCGAGGCCGAACATGGCTAAATGTTAAACGTCTTAGAGGCCGAGGATGGCTAAATTTTAACCAACTCCGAGGCCGAGTATAGCTAAATTTTAAACCTCATATAGGTCAAAGATGGCTATATTTTAAACATCTTCACGACCGAGCATTTCTAAATTTTAACCGTCTTCACGGCCGAGCATGGCTAAAGTGTAGACAACATTGAGGCAGAGCATGGCTAAATTTTCAACATCTTCACGCCGAGCATGGGTAAATTATCAACATCATCGCGGCCGATCGTGGCTGAATTTTAAACATCTTAGAGGCTGAGCAGGACTGTATTTATACGTCTTCGAGGCCGAGTATGGCAAAATTTTAAAAATCTTCTAGGCAGAGTATGGCTACATGTTAAACGTTTGAGAGGCTAGCTTGGTTAAATTTTAAACGTCTTCGAGGCCGAGTATATGTAAATAGTAAATATCTTCCAGGCCGGGTATGTCTAAATATAAGAGTAATTATCTTCGAGGCCGAGCATGGCTAAATTACAAATGTCTTAAAAGCAGAGCATGGCTAAAATGTCAACGTCTTCGAGGCAAAGCACGGCTACATTTTCAACATCTTAGATGCCGAGCATGACTAAATTTTAAACATCTTAGAGGCCGAGGATTGCTCATTTTTAAACACCTTCGAGGGCGAGAATGGCTAAATTTCAACCATCTTCAAGGCCGAGCATGACTAGATTTGAAACGTCTCGGAGTCCAAGCGTGGCATAAATGTAGACATCTTTGAGGCCAATGATGGCTAAATTTTCAACATCTTCAAAGCCGATCATGGCTTAATTTTAAACAGCTTAGAGGCCGAGCATGGCTAAAATGTAGACATCTTTGAGGCAGAGCATGGCTGAATGTTGAAAATCATCGTGGCCGGGCGTGGCTAAATTTTGAAAAAGTTAGAGGCCGAGCATGGCTGAATTTATACGTCTAAGAGGCCGAGTATGGCTAAATTTTAAACATCTTAGAGGCCGAGCATCGCTAAATGTTAAATGTTTGAGTGACGATCTTGGTTAAACTTTAAACTTTTTCGAGGCAAAGCATGGCGAAATTTTAAACTTCTATGAGGCCGAATATATGTAAATAGTAAATATCTTCAAGGCCGAACATGGCTAAATTATAAACGTCTGAAAGGCAGAGCATGGCTAAAATGCCAGCGTCTTCGAGGTAGAGCACGGCTAAATTTTCAACGTCTTTGAGTCCGAGCACGGCTAAATTTTAAACATCATGGATGCCGAGCGTGGCTAAAATTTAAATGTCTTAGATGCTGAACATGACAAAGGCCAAGGATTGCTCAATTTTAAACATTTTCTCTGCTGAGAATGGCTAAATTTAAACCATCTTCAATGCTGAGCATGGCTAAATTTTAAACGCATGACATAAATGTAGACATCTTTGAGGCAGAGCAAGGCTAAATTTTCAACAACTTCTAGTCTGAGCATGCCTTAATTTTAACGTCTTCAAGGCCGAGCATAGCGAAATTTTAAACGTCTCAGAGGACAGAATGGCTAAATTTTAAACGTCTTAGAGGCCGAGTATGGCTAAATTTTATATGTCTTAGAGGCCACGCATGCTTAAATTTTAAACATCTTCGAGGCAGAGCATAGCCAAATTTTAAACATGATTGAGGCCGAGCATGGCTAACTTTTAAACATCTTCGAGGCAGAGTGAAGGAATTATAGTGATCGGTTACCAGCAGCACTTTGCGATAACTGGAACTCAGTAACAATTTAAGTTAAAACTTCTCAGTTGAAGGGTTTCTACCATTCGGTTACGAGCAGCACTTTGAGATTACTGGCACTCAGTAGAAATTTACAGTTGAAACGTCTCAGGTGCCAATAAGAATTGTTTTATTAGTCTTCTATTGATTACAATTTGAAAGTCGTTTATAAGGCAATTCGTAGACAATTTGAAGCTTTTGAAGAATCACAGACATTATCTTCTTGCTTAGGCAAACAGCTCGACAATAACTTTTAAAAGATCAAAGTCTGAAAATGAAATATGAAAAAGAGAGAGAGAGCTAATCTAAAACTAATCTAAAACTAAACTCCAACATAACTAAAACACCAACAAACACAGAGAAAACACACACAATGGTGGGGCGAAACTTCTTCAGTTATACACTTTCATGTCTGTCTTAAATCATCTAATCACACCCCAATATAATCCTAATTGCTTTGGGCTAGACTCAAACACATTGGATTTGGTGGCAAGCCGTCCATCTTCAATCTGCAACATTAGTTTTAATTGCTTCAGGAGGAACTTCTTCACCCAAAGGGTTGTGAATCTATGGAATTCCTTGCCCAGTGAAGCAGTAGAGGCTCCTTCATTAAATGTTTTTAAGATAAACATAGATAGTCTTTTGAAGAATAAAGGGATTAAGGGTTATGGTGTTCGGGCCGGAAAGTGGAGCTGATTCAACAAAAGATCAGCCATGATCTCATTGAATCGTGGAGCAGGCTCGAGGGGCCAGATGGCCTACTCCTGTTCCTAGTTCATATGTGTTTATGGTGTTTCATGTCTGAATACTTGTGCATGTTATGGAATGCGATTTTGTGCTATTATCTTTACCAGCAAAAACTGGTCTTCTGCTGATTTAGCTGTAAACTGCATTGTGAACAATGGTACCTTCATGTTGCTATGGTGCCTGCTTCGTCCTTGATCTGATTACTGGTACAGCTAATTTATGAATGTCAAACTGTCTTTGAAAATATTTTTATTAGAACAATAGCTTTTTCATTTTGCTTTGTGAAAATGTTGTTTTTATCTCCAATTAGTTTATGCATGTGTCAGGCTTTTGTGCATCTGTTGAAGCTCTGTGTTTTGTCATGACCTGAGGTTATGGGTGCTGAAATCCTCATTTTAAATGGGGACTTAAAACTGGGGCTTAATATTTATGCTTAAACAGCTATCTTTTGCCTACACTATTTGTATTAGAAATATCTGGCTTCTACAGACGGCCCTTTGATGAATCGAAAGATTAAGTGAGATGTACGGTGGCGTACGGTGTGTTAGCTTTTATTGGCAGAGGGATTAAGTTTAGGAGCCATGAGGTCATGTTGCAGCTATACAAAACTCTGGTGCGGCCGCATTTGGAGTATTGCGTGCAATTCTGGTCGCCGCATTATATGAAGGATGTGGAATTATTGGAAAGGGTGCAGAGGAGATTTACCAGAATGTTGCCTGGTATGGAGGGAAGATCTTATGAGGAAAGGCTGCGGGACTTGAGGCTGTTTTCGTTAGAGAGAAGAAGGTAAAGAGGTGACTTAATTGAGACATACAAGATGATCAGAGGATTGGATAGCAACAGTGGACAGTGAGAGCCTTTTTCCTCGGATGTTGATGTCTAGCACGAGGGTACATAGCTTTAAATTGAGGGGAGATCGATATAAGACAGATGTCAGAGGTAGGTTCTTTACTCAGAGAGTAGTGAGGGAGTGGAATGCCTTGCCTGCAACAGAAGTGGACTCGCCAACACTAAGGACATTCAAATGGTCATTGGATAGAGATATGGACGATAAGGGAATAGTGTAAATGGGCTTTCGAGTGGTTTCACAGGTCGGCGCAATATCGAGGGCGGAAGGGCCTGTACTGCCCTTTAATGTTCTATGTTCTATATCAGAATAAGATAAAATACATAATTAATGCGATAGGATAGGTAAAAGCGCAAAGAATACCTCATTCATATTGTCAGTGCAGTTTTAAACAATAGAATGGACACTTAGCATTGCAACAAGCATTTCAAAATAATAATTACAATTAATAAATTAATCAAATTTGATCCGACTGATTCAGTTTTAATAAATAATACAATATACTAATAATACAGTCAAATAGTTGATTGATCAGTAACATTTCAACAATAGTATTTCAGCTCAAATTCATCAATTGGGAGTGCAGTTGGTTTGAATCATTCTGATAGTTGGTCCCCTGCGTTTAGCGAATAGTTTTTTATGCACTTAGCACATTGGTATGTTATGTAAATGATGAATGCAGCTACACAGGAGAATAGGATTATTCTTATTGTGGACATTCCAGTGTGTCCAAGCCACCCACAAATTTTATCCCAGAGAGAGATACATTTGGGTGGATCAAGTTTTTTGATTTCTTTTTGGATATGTAATGCCAAATCTTTAACTTCTTTAGAGTTATCGGGAAGGAAAGTACAACACTCTGCACCAATCAGGGCGCAGGTGCCACTTTTTTCAGCTAGCACATAGTCAAGTGCCATTCGATTTTGTAATACCACAGTTCGAATTGCTCGCATTTCGTCAGAAATTGTATCTAGGGCAGTGGCGGTGTAATAGGCTACGTTTTGTATGATGGTTGTTATTTTATTTAATTAATTCTCCATCCTTATTTCTCAATGGAAAGGAATCATTCTGGCATAAATTGTATCTTTTAAGGTAATGAAACTTTTATTTCTTCGAGCAGCTGCTTCTGAAGCATGAGGAAGATTAGTCACATAACGAATGGCCGGTACAATGCATCCTAAATAGCAAGGTCCTGACCAGGATCTTGGGAGCCAGGGATATGCTTTATTATCACATATAAAATAAGTTCCATTATAAGCAGAATATAAGTAAATATATTCTAAGAGCCATCGGTCTTCAAATTTTTTATTATTTTTGAGGTTAGGTATGCCTGTTATCCTTGAGGACGGCAGAACTCTTTGTAAGCGATCGTTTGTACATTTATAAGCTGTGCTCACATCGACATAGTTAGTACAAACCCTATTGCCCATTTGTATCCCTTTACGGTTCTTACTGATGAGGCCAATTAATTCTTTTTGTTTACTATTAGTTGGGAGATTAAGATGTTGAGGTTTTTTGTCAAGGTTATATTTAAGTTGGTGCCATCCTGAAAAGGTATTTAGTGGATAGCCTGCAGATTTCCATAAGATAATAGATTTTTGGATGTGAACCTGGTACAACATTTACAAAGCCAGTCAAAAAACTGAAAATGAGTATTACGGTTAACATTGTACAGATCTTCACATTGATATACTGATTGCAAATTGATATGATTAATAATTCAGCAATAAACAATTAAGAATAATAACTTCATGAATACAAATAAAATGATTATACAATAAAAAGTTGAACATATGATCTAGTAATAAATGGTAAAATGATTATCAAAATTGATTCTATAATTTATTAATAAATTATTAATAATAATTCACTAATAAATGAATAATAATGAAGCTTTGTATTGGATGTGAATTGTCAAGTCTTTGACATCTTCTGGATTATACACAAAAGCTTGTTGAAATGCTTAATTTTCTTGCAGAGACAAAAGCTTGGAATTATGCCATTCGCATCTCTAAACGTTTTCTAAAAATATTTGTCACTCAAATGGACTGGGAGTAAAAGTTGGATTGCTGCCAAATTCCCGTGATCAAGTCTCTTAGAACGATCTGTTCTTTTGGAATATAGATTTGCTTTTAATCAGAGTTACTTTTCAGAAGTTTTAATTTCCAAGCTAATTCTAAACATTTATTTTAAAATATCAAACACAATAACTTATTAAATATATAACTGAACCAATCATGCGCTGTATCTTGGTTTTCTGTAGATGACTTAGTCGATTCTGTTCAAGGAAACGCAGCTGACAAGATATGTTAATTTGTTTAAATTACTAAAGCAACATCCAGAATAATGACAGTTTTCGAAAGTTGACAGTTCTTGGCAACATTTTAGCGATACATTGAGGTTTCTTTAGCTGCTTTGTTGGCAGCCGTTCTGCTCTGAGTAAGTTCCCTTTTTTCTTTGGAAATGTTCTGTCCCAAGTAAACAATTTCTTCCTGGGCAATTTGTGCTTTGGCAAAGCTAGCTTTGTGACTATTCGTACTGAGGTGGTTCAAGACCACTCGTAAGTCTTTGTCATGATCATCTTTATTGATGCTATCAGAACATCATCTTCATACTGCATAATGGTGGAAAACCGAATAGGCAGTTGCCTGAGATTATTCTGCAGAGCCATGTGGTAAACAGTTAGGCTATTGTGATACTGTTGTTGATTAAGTGTAAAAGCAAACCATGATTGTCGTTGCTTAGTCGGCGGTACTGGCCAGAAGCCATACTGGGTGTGTCTTGTTGGTACGCGTTACATGGTTGACCACGAGGTGGAAATGTATTGTAATGAACATTGTCTACTTCATTATCATCTCTCGAATCCATCCGTTGTTTTTGATAGCATTTTGCCATCCAGTGTCCTACTCTACCACAGAAAGACATTGTGGTATTTTCATACATGATTTTAATGGAGGAAGGATACATGTTTGCCCTGGTGCTGGTGGTGAAATTGTAGTTACTGCTGATATTCCTGCAGGTGCTGCAACAGCCGCCGCTGGAGCAGCAGGTAACATGGGCTGGATTTGAGCAATAGGCTGCATTTGAGCAGCTGCAGTGTTAAAAGTTGCCTGATTGTGCAAACCACAATCTATCTGAATGCATCGGTCAACTATGTCTCGGTATGTGCCAGCTGTGGCCCAAGCTGGTAAAACCAAATTCAAAGCAGCAGAAACTTCAGGTTTAACACCGGCTATAAAAACTGTTTTTAATGGACTTAAAGTGCTTGCATCGCATGTGTTATTTTCCTGGTCGAGTGTCATCCCTGAATATTCCATCCAAGTATGTAAAAATCTTTCCTCAAAACCCTGAATATCTACATTATTTTTTTGAATGCAAGATGTGATCTTCGACCAATTGGTCCTCGGGGGACGACATTTTAATAGCCAATTCTTGACTGCTAGCCAACCAGCTTCTAAATTTTGCAAATAGTCTCCAACGGCAAATTCTACTTCATTTCTAAGGGTTGAAATTACACAAGTACCTAGCATGATAGTCAGAATTTGTACTGTTGCTATCTTTTAATGGCGATAAATATGGCTGTTAATAAGGTTGCCTTTCTTAATCTTAATTATGAATAGGTCCCGGCAGAGTCGCCAGCAACTTTTACTTGTTGTGTCTTTACTTAATTTGCTCTGTTTCTATAACCTTTGCTCTGAGTCGCCAGGTATCTTTATGATACCACCACGAGGTTCAACTTCAAGTGCTGATCAATAACTAAATACACCAGTTCGTAAGTTTCAAATTAAAACACATTTATTATACACAGTCAATCACTACTCATGCATAAACTCTACTTACTAGACTATCTCTAACACTAAAAGGCCTATACCTAGCTTCGGAACTGGCCCACCAGGTCAAGGGAACAAATGGCCTTTCGTTCGATTCTGAGTCTGCAGGATTCAAAGCTGGTATAGACTGGTAGCTAGGAGCACCTATCTCGTAGCGTGCGTTGACTGGTGACTTACTTGGTTGGTGCAGCTACTAGGCAGATTACGGTCAAGGGTTGCTTCGAGCTGCTGAGTGGCCTGCCAAGAAGGACGAATTGACCTTGGGGACTCTATTTTATAGTCCACAGGGGCTTCACGCCCTTTTGGGTGGACCCCGTACCTGGTTCCAAGTGATTGGACTAAGTTCTGATCCCTTGGATCGATTTCTTGTTTATCTTAAATGTTTCCAATTGTTCCCAGGGATCGCTCATCAATATGTAGATGGTTGTTAGTTTCAGTGCTGTCTGGGTTCCTGCAAGTTCTGATATACAGGAAACCTTGTACCTGCTTGTTTTTCCTGTGTTTTACTGAATGTCCCTGCATTCTTAGCGGATCTCCATTGTAAAGTCGGGAAGTGGCCAACCCAGGTGGCTACACATCCTCCTTGTGATCCCTAACGCGAAGCGGCGAGTAAGATTTGGATGTAAGCCCCGGGTAGGACGGTGATCAATGCCGTATGTGCTCTACCCGAGCGTAGCTGGCCAGAGGGGGGTCCTCAGGCAGGGCGCGGACCAATGCCGTCTCTCTACTGCATGAGCAACCGGCAAGAACGGGTAAGACTGTGTCCGTCGTGGGTGGCTGCCTCTCGAATTAGGAGAGGAGCTATGAGTCGGGTTCTGTCGGCAGACTAGTTCCTCTGAACTATTGTCTGGGACAAATCTGTACATTTTACAAGGTTCTATTGACAAACTAGTTCCTCTGAACTATTGTCTGGGACAACTTGTTCCATTAACAAGTTTCTGGGGACAAACTAGTCCTTCTAACAGCCATTGGCCTTCAAAGCGGGTGGTGACGTGGGGCCGTGAAAAACCTTTCCGAGTTTACACACAATGCTTAACATAGAACATAGAACGATACAGCGCAGAACATGCCCTTCTGCCCACGAAGTTGCACCGTCATGGGAAGTCAAAAAACAAAAGCCATCTAACCTACACTATGCCATTATCATCCATATGCTTATCCAATAAACTTTTAAATGCCCTCAATGTTGGCGAGTTCACTACTGTTGCAGGTAGGGCATTCCACGGCCTCACCACTCTTTGCGTAAAGAACCTACCTCTGACCTCAGTCCTATATCTATTCCCCCTCAGTTTAAAGTTATGTCCCCTCGTGCCAGCCATATCCATCCGCGGGAGAAGGCTCTCACTGTCCACCCTATCTAACCCCCTGATCATTTTATATGCCTCTATTAAGTCTCCTCTTAACCTTCTTCTCTCTAACGGAAACAACCTCAAGTCCATCAGCCTTTCCTCATAAGATTTTCCCTCCATACTAGGCAACATCCTGGTAAATCTCCTCTGCACCCGCTCCAAAGCTTTCACGTCCTTCCGATAATGAGGTGCCCAGAACTGTACGCAATACTCCAAATGTGGCCGTACCAGAGTTTTGTACAACTGCAACATGACCTCATGACTCCGGAACTCATTCCCTCTACCAATAAAGGCCAACACTCCATAGGCCTTCTTCACAACTCCATCAACCTGGGTGGCAACGATAACACTAACGAACAAACATTCAACAAACATGGTGCAGGTTCCATCAGAAAGGGCGCGTATCTCTCCATCGCTTCCTTTTTTTCTCCATCATCTGGACACCTCAGTTATCAGTTGTGAACAGGGTCGCAAAGTGGTTCTCGTTTTGGGAGTCAGACTCAACGTCATCCTCTTCTCCCGGATGCCATACTCTTGAATGGAGGAGGGTTGCTAAAGCTGCATGGTGTGACTTAGGGTCCATCTCGTATTTTCGGACGAGCCTGTACGAATTGTCACGGTGCCAAATAGGCGTGTCTAATTCTGTGGAGATGGAGTCGGGGTCGCCATCGTAGGGCGGTGGTCTTTGGTGAGGTTTGTTAAGGAATGTGATCAGGACGGGATCACTCCAATCATGTTCAGATTCGCTGTGTGTGGGGCCTGTTGCATGGGGATAGTCGGGAGGCGTGCTGTGGTTATTGCCTGTGTCACAGTCGCTGTCGCTGCTGCTGTCTGTGGCCGTTCCGGGGCAGAGTCTAGAGTTCGGGGGTGGTGTCGAGGTCGAGTCCGTGGATGTGGTGGGCGTGTTGGGGGAGGGTAGGGATACGTTGGCTGTGGGCGGGGTGTGGTCTGTTGCATCGAGCATGACGTGGTGTGCGTGGTTAGACTGCGAGCCATATGCCTTGAGCTGGTTAATATTAAACCACGCGGTCTTCCCGTTGGGTACTTAATTTTATACACGGAGGGGCTTACTTTGTCCGCAATGGAGTACGGACCCGAATACTTAGGTGACAGGAACGTGCTGGGGTTGTAAATGGAGAGCATGACCTGCTGTCCTACATCAAACTCAGTCGCATGCACTGTCTTGTCGAAACAGGCCTTGCTCTGTTTCTTCCTGGTGCCTAATTTTACTGCGGCTGCTAGCTGAGCCGTTTTTACACTCTCTACTAATTGTTTCACTGCGTTCTCGTGTGTGAGGGCCGTCACTTCGGGGCTGATCAAGTCAAGTCCTAATAAAAATTCTGTGCCTTTCATGGGGCGTCCGGTCATGAGGGTGTGTGGGGTGTATCCTGTGGATGTCGAAACAGTGTTACGCAAAAACATTAGTGCAAAAGGGAGGACTGAACCCCAAGTGGTGCTGTTTTGTTGGACCATTTTCCAGAGGGTTGCTTTTAGGGTCCGATTCATTCGCTCCACAACATCACTTAACTAGGGGTGGTAGGCGATGTGGAATTTTTGGGTAATCCCAAATATCGTGAGGACGTTCTTCATGACACGTCCCGTAAAATGGGAGCCTTGGTCGGATTCAATGCTGCGGGGGAGTCCCCATCTCGTAAAGATGTGAAAACCTTAACTGTAGTCTTTGCCGTGTTTGTTCCAGGTGGGAATGCTTCTACCCATTTCGTAAAGTGTCTATAACAATTAACACATACTTGTGACCATTCCTGCAAGAGGGCAATTGTCCTATAAAATCCATCTGGAGGTTAGTCCAGGGGCCATTAACGGGGCGGGTGTGGTTAAGCTGAGCTTTCTTCACATATCTGTCCCAATTGTTTTGGGCACAGATAAGGCAATTTTATACATAGCCTTCCTTTACATTCTGCCACCAACAGAGCTGCCTGAGGCGGGCTGTACTGGGGTCAATTCCCTGATGCCCATGACTATCATGGATCAAACAAATAAGCTGATTCCTGTCCTGTTCAGGAACCACATAAAGGGTGTATTTTAGGATCACACCGTCATGTGTGGTCAGTCCATTTTTAAACCTTTCGTATGGGGCTGGAAATTTTCCTTTTAATATCTCCCTGAGATGACTAACTTGCTTCTGAGCCTGCACTAAATCTTCGATATTTGTCTGTGAGAACTGAACTGCATTTACTGGGGCGCTTTCGGGGTGGGGGGGTTTCCAAAAATGTCCATGTCTGGAACCTGCTTTAGCCAGTGCGTCGGCTTTTACATTTCCAGGTGGGGAGGAACGTGGTAACTTCGTACTTTAGTAATACGAAATATCCTGTCCTGTGCTTTGTCCAAAATGTGCCGGAGCAATGGGGCTGAAGGGAGGGGTTTTCGGTCCGTGGAAACAAATCCCCTTGCTTTCCACAGAGGGAGGAATTCTTGGAGGCTGTTACAGACAAAAAGGTTGTCCGGGTATATGTCTGCTGGGCTGGGGAAGGAATCTGGGTGATCTACAATGTACGCAATGGCTGCTAGTTCTGCTGCCTGCGCGCTTTAGTGTCCTGGAATGTTTTAACGAGATGTCTTCTGGGGCGCGTCCCTGCGCGTCCTCAACATAGATGCCGCATCCTGTAATGCGCTTCCCATTTAATATGGTGGAAGAACCATCCACATACATTCTCAAAGGTGCGCACGTGTCTGTGTGCTGGGGGCTCTGGGGTGAACTACCTATCTTTTGGGGGGTGTTTTCGCGATAAAGGGGCCTGTGTTGTGGTGTGGTGAGATGATTTCACATTCGTGGGGGGTGCCTGGGTACTGATGATTGTCGGCGAGGAAAGTGTGTGTCTTGGTCCTTTTAACAGTGATGTCCCGTCCCTGCAAAAGAAGGGTCCATCTGGCTGCTCTAATCTGGCTGACGGTACCGTCCCTAAGTCGTCCGTCTAGTAAAAGTTGGGTGGGGGTGTGTTCCGTGAGGATTGTGATGGGGTTTAGTCCGGTGATATATGAAAAGTATTGAACTGCCCAGAAAACTGCGAGGAGGTGCCTTTCACAGTCCGAAAATCCCTGCTCCACAGGAGCTAAAACTCTGGAGGCATAAGCCGCGGGTCTGAACTGTTCGTGCCGTTCCTGGAGGACCACGGCCGAAAGGGTACGATCTGTGCTAGCTACCTCTATCGCACAGGGGGAAAGCGGGTCTGGAACTGTAGTACGGGGGATGCAATGAGTGCGCGCTTTAAAGCATCTACAGCATCCGTGTGCCACGGAAGCCAGTCCCAAGGGGTTCCTTTATTTAGGAGTTCCGAGTGGGGTGCTCCCTTGGTGGCAAAACCGTCAATATGGTTTCGGCAGTCGCCAACCAGTCCGAAAAACGACCGGATGGCGGAAACATTCTGGGGAAGGGGCAAGTTCACAAACGAGTCAATTCTCTTATGCTCGATCTCGAGTTTACAATGCGTGATACTCGTTCCCAAATATACCACTTTGTTTTCCAAAATTTGGACCTTCTTGGTTGTTCACTTTACATCCAATTTGCTGTCGGAGTTTCAGGAGTTCGGCCAGAAGCGCGATGTGCTCTGCCTTGGTGTCTGTCTGCAGTAATAGGTCAGCCACATACTGGACCAGACATTCAGGGTGAGAAAAGTTTGATAAACCATTGGCCAATTGTCGGTGGAAAATGGAGGGGGAGTTGTGGAATCCCTGTGGAAGGCATGTCCACGTGTACTGCTGTCCTTTAAAAGTGAAGGCAAATTTGTACTGGCACGCTTTTGCCAATGGAATGGACCAGAATCCGTTACTGATGTCCAAAGCTGTAAAATATCGGGCATTGAGTCCCTGTTTGAGCATGGTCTCGGGACTTGTGGCTACCGTGGGGGCTGTTGCGGGGGTGACTTTGTTGAGTTCCCGGAAATCGATGGTCAGTCGCCATGATCCAGCGGACGTTCTCACTGGCCAAATCGGGGCATTATTAGTAGAGGCTATTGATCTAAGTACGCCTTGTTCTAATAAACTATCAATAACTTATGAGATCTCTCCCTCTGCCTCTTGGGGAAATCCATATTGCTTCTGGGGTCTAGGGTCAGGTCCTGTTATTCAAACCGAACCAGCCATCCTGCCGCAGTCATGTTTATGACTTGCAAATGCGGTCCTGTTTTTCTGGAGAACTGCCCTAACCTGTTTGTCTGCGCTAATCGTGGTCGGGCCAAACTAAAAATCGCCGACTGCACTACTCGTATTAGCATACTCACCTACTGTGAGCGTTGAGGGGACTCTTGCTGACTTTGTCATTTTCCAGACTCATTGATTTACTGGGTCAAATGACAGGTTGTGAGAGTTCATGAAATCGATGCCCAAAATGTGTTCTGCCGTGTGGGGCAGATCGACCAAAACTATGGGGTGTTTTTTTGTAATGTTGTCAATTTGAATGGGTACAGGGGCTGGGATGTGTCCCTGTTGTGAGTGGCCTGTGACGCCGCTGAGGGTGATTGTGGCTGTAGTGGGCCACGTGTCCTTTTTGGAACATGGTGGAGGAATTAATTGTGGTGCGGAACCTTCCTGTATCCCAGAGAAATTCGATGGGCTATCTCCATATTTTCGCTGCCAAGACTAGTCGGCCGGACCTATCCCAAAGGGTGTCGCAGACCCAGGTGGGGGAGCCCGAACACCGTCAGTCAGTTCTGTTCATGTCTGTCTGGTCTGAACGGGTGCTTACACTATGTATGGGCTTTGTCCTGTTTCTATTCAGAGTGCCTGCCTGCTGGGCTCTCTGTGGCATGCGGGTCCATTTGGCCATGTTGTCTTGGGACAAATGGGCGCGGTCTAAGTTTGCGAAAACGGCTGTAAAATGGATCCACAGGCGTCGAGCAAACGCTGTGGGGTGTTCTGTTTTCTTCTGCCAGCAGTTATTCAGGCCTTCTACTGGGTCACCTCTGTTATAACCGATCGTGTCTAGGATCTCCGTGTGCATCTCTGAAAGGGTGCCTCCTCCTACATTCTGTGGGCCGGGAAGGGCTGCTACAACAGAAGGGTCTAAGCTTAAAACTGTGAGCTTCACTTGCTCACGCTCATCCAGGCCGTACATGGTCGCCTGCTGCTTCACTCTAGCAAAGAATTGGTGGGGATCTGAGGTGGGGTGGAACGGTGTGATCTTTTCGCCCGCGTCCCGTAATTGGGTCACGGTTAAGGGGCTGGTGTAAAGGAATTCCTAATCTCCGTCCGATGTGACTGTGCGGTGGGTAGTTACAGGATTCATGGGTGCCTGATCTATCTGCTCTGTGGGGGGTTGGGGTGCTTTTCTCCTTTGGGGCTTTCCTTGCGCACATATTCCCTGTACATACCTATGCGCGGTTTCGTTTAGTTCTTGCCAATCAGGGCCGTCGTCTTCATCTAATTGGGATCCAAAGGTGCTTTGAAACCCATTTTGCACTGAAAGCAAAGACTGCAGTTCCGCAATCTGCTTCCGGCATTTTGCATGATCCACTGAGCTTTGTCTGTGCTCCGTGGTGGCAGCATGGAGTGCTCTTAACGCTGCTTTTAGATCGCTGCACTGCCTTTGCAATGCCTCTACCTATTGCTCTTACCAGGACTGCACGTTGCATGTCCTGATAGGCCTTATCGTATTGGGTTTGGAAGCTGCTCAGATGCGCTAGACGAGACTGGTGTGCATACTTGGCATCATCCACCTCTCCGTCCTTTGCTGCCAACTTCCTTCTCAATTCCATTCTCTCTCTTGACCTCACTAACATCGATCTTGCTCATTCGATGTCTCTCCTCTATCTCTTTGCGGAGCGTCCGAGCGACCGACCTCCTCTGTGCCTCGCAATTGTGCCAGACAGGACACGATTGCCATCGGCTTGCGAGCTTTCCCTAAGCTCTTTTTGTGTATCTCGCTCAGGTTCCCCCACCAAGTATGTCCTGGGACCTGTTCCCTCGTTTGAACAAAAGTCATTCCAAAGGGGCCATCCTTTCCCTTTGAGGTACCTTCTAATCTCCACTTCCCAAACGGGACACTGACCTACTCTGCAGCTGGTCGCATTCGAATTATTGAGGGTTCATGAGGTGTTCCATTGCCTTCATTGCCATTTTTCCCATCTGAATGCTCTCTGTTAAAATTTGGAACGAGGGGTTCGAAGGCGGTGCCGTAAACACGGGTACGGCGATCGCTACTTTCCGGAATACAAACTCCCGACAGTTTTTCGCAACAAAAATCTATCAGTTTTACCTCATAGCCCTGTTAGTTACATATGCATTAACACACTTCCGAATTATGAGAATTGATCAGAACTGCTTGAACACTTGTGAATGTTTCTGTTCCCAATTGGATTCTTAATTCACATTTTGGGTTCTCTCGGAGCGGTTCGGGCCCTTCTAATTCGAGTCCCGTCAGATGTCGCCAGTAAAGGTTGCTAGCTTTTGGTTGGCTCTTAAATGTTGCTCGTTGTATCTTTACTTAATTTGCTCTGTTCCTATAACTTTTGCTCTAGATTCGCCAGGTATCTTTATGATACCGCCACGAGGTTCAAGTTCAAGTACTGATCAATAACACAACACACCAGTTAGTAAGTTTCCAATCAAAACACATTTATTATACACGGTCAATTACTACTCCTGTAGAAAGCTCTACTTACCAGACTATCTCTAACACTAAAAGGCCTATATTTAACTTTGCAACTGGCCCACCAGGTCAGGGGAACAAATGGCCTTCCGATCGATTCTGCAGGCTTCAAAGCAGGTATAGACTGGTAGCTCGGAGCACCTATCGCGTAGCGTGCGTTGACTGGAGACTTACTTGGTTGGTGCAGCTACTAGGCAGGTCACGGTCAAGGGTTGTTTCGAGCTGCTGAGAGGCCCTGTCAAGAAGGACGAATTGAACTTGGGGACTCTATTTTATAGTCCCCAAGGGCTTCACGCCATTCGGGGAGGACCCCGTACCTGGTTCCATGTCATTGGACTAAGTTCTGATCACTTGGATCGATTTCTCCAATACTGGAGTGGTTCCCTGATCGCTGCGCGGTTCCTAAGTGTCCGTTGGCCTTCATTTGCCTTGGCTCCTGCTGGCGCCGAGGAGTCTGGCTTGGCCTTGATTACCTTAACTGTTTCCAATTGTTTCCGGGGATCGCTCATCAACATGTAGTTTGTTAGTTTCAGTGCTGTCTGGGTTCCTGCAAGTTCTAATACACAGGAAACTTTGTACCTGCTTGTTTCTCCTGCGTTTGACAGAATTTCCCTGCATTCTTATCGGATCTCCATTGAAAAGTCGGGAAGTGGCCAACCCAGGTGGCTTCAACCACGCTGAGAAACACACTGACAATGGGAACTGACAATGGTCAGTTACAGAGGCAGCTACAGCCCAGAGTGCAGTGGACCCACCCAGAGAAACACACTGACAATGGGAACTGCATCACCGAATGGTCAGTTACAGAGGCAGCTACACTCCAGAGTGCAGTGGACACACCCAGAGAAACACACTGACAATTGGAACTGAATCACTGAATGGTCACAGTTACAGAGGCAGCGACACACCAGAGTTCAGTGGGACCACACAGAGAAACACACTGACAATTGGAACTGTATAACTGAATGGTCACAGTTACAGAGGCAGCTACACCCCAGACTGCAGTGGGACAACCCAGAGAAACACATTGACAATTGGAACTGAATCACTGAATGGTCAGTTACAGAGGCAGCTACATCCCAGAGTTAAGTGGATATACCCAGAGAAACACACTGACAATTGGAACTGAATCACTGAGTGGTCACAGTTCCAGAGGCAGCTACATCCCAGAGCGCAGTGGAACCACCCAGAGAAATACATTTGGAATTGAATCACTGAATGGTCACAGTAACAGAGGCAGCTGCACCCTAGAGTGCAGTGAACCACCCAGAGAATCACTGACAATTAGATCTTTATCACTGAATGAACACAGTTACAGAGACAGCTTCACCACAGAGTGCAGTGAAACCACCCAGAGAAACACACTGACAATTGGAACTGAATCACTGAAAGATCTCATTTACAGAGGCAGCTACACCCCCAGAGTGCAGTGGAAACACCCAGAGAAACGCACTGACAATTAGAACTGAATATTGAATGGTCATAGTTGAACAGGCAGCTACATCGCAGAGTGCAGTGGAATCACCCAGAGAAACACACTGACAATTGCAACAGGATCATTGAATGGCACATTTACAGGGGCAGCGACACCCCAGAGTGCAGTGGAACCACACAGAGAAACACACAGACAATTGGAAATGAATCACTCAATGGTCACAGTTACAGAGGCAGCTACATTCCAGAGTGCAGTGGAACCACCCAGAGAAATACATTTGCAATTGAATCACTGAATGCTCACAGTTACAGAGGAAGCTACACCCCAGAGTGCAGTGGAACCACCCAGAGAAACGCAAACACAATAGGAACTGTATATTGAATGGTCTCAGTTGAACAGGCAGCTACATCCCAGAGTGCAGTGGAACCACCCAGAGAAACACACTGACAATTGGAACTGAATCACTGAATGGTCACAGTTACAGAGACAGCTATACCCCAGAGTGCAGTGGACCCACCCAGAGAAACACACTGACAATTGGAACTGAATCACTGAATGTTCACTGTTACAGAGGCAGCTACAACCAAGAGTACAGTGGAACCACCCAGAGAAACGCACTGACAATTAGAACTGGATATTGAATGTTCACAGTTGGACAGGCAGCTCTACCGCTGAGTGCAGTGGAACCACCCGGAGAAACACACTGACAATTGGAACTGAATCACTGAATGGTCACAGTTACAGAGACAGCTACATCCCAGAGCGCAGTGGAACCACCCGGAGAAACACACTGACAATTGGAACTGAATCACTGAATGGTCACAGTTACAGAGGCAGCTACAGCCCAGAGTGCAGTGAACCCACCCAGATAAACACACTGACAATTGGAACTGAATCACTGAGTGGTCACAGTTACAGAGGCAGCTGCACCCCAGAGTGCAGTGGAAGCACCCAGAGAAACACACTGACAATTGTAACTGAATCACTGAGTGGTCACAGTTACAGAGGCAGCTGCACCCCATAGAGCAGTGGAACCACCCAGAGAAACACACTGACCATTGGAACTGAATCACTGAATGGTCACAGTTACAGAGGCAGCTACACCCAAGAGAGCAGTGGACCCATCCAGAGAAACACACTGACAATTGGAACTGAATCACTGAATGGTCACAGTTACAGAGGCAGCTACACCCAGAGTGCAGTGGAACCACACAGAGAAAAGCACTGACAATTAGAACTGAATATTGAATGGTCACAGTTGAACAGGCAGCTACATCGCAGAGTGCAGTGGAACCACCCAGAGAAACACACTGACAATTGGAACTGAATCACTGAATGTTCACAGTTACAGCGGCAGCTACACCCCAGAGTGCAGTGGAACCACCTAGAGATACACACTGACAATTGGAACTGAATTAATGCATGGTCTCTGTTTCAGCGGCAGCTGCATCCGAGAGTGCAGTAGGACCAGCCAGAGAAACACACTGACAATTGGATCTGAGTCACTGAATGGTCACATTTACAGAGGCAGCTACATCCCAGAGTGCAGTTGAACCACCCAGAGAAACACACTGATCAATGGAACTGAATCACTGAATGGTCACAGTTACAGAGGCAGCTGCACCCCAGAGTGCAGTGGAACCACCCAGAGAAACACACTGACAATTGGAACTGAATCACTGAATGGTCACAGTTACAGAGGCAGCTACACCCCAGAGTGCAGTGGAACCACCCAGAGAAACACACTGACAATTGGATCTGAGTCACTGAATGGTCACATTTACAGAGGCAGCTACATCCCAGAGTGCAGTTGAACCACCCAGAGAAACACACTGATCAATGGAACTGAATCACTGAATGGTCACAGTTACAGAGGCAGCTGCACCCCAGAGTGCAGTGGAACCACCCAGAGAAACACACTGACAATTGGAACTGAATCACTGAATGGTCACAGTTACAGAGGCAGCTACACCCCAGAGTGCAGTGGAGCCACCCAGAGAAACACACTGATCAATGGAACTGAATCACTGAATGGTCACATTTACAGAGGCAGCTACATCCCAGAGTGCAGTGGAACCACCCAGAGAAACACACTGACAATTGGAACTGAATTACTGAATGGTCACAGTTACAGAGACAGCTATACCCCAGAGTGCAGTGGACCCACCCAGAGAAACACACTGACAATTGGAACTGAATCACTGAATGTTCACTGTTACAGAGGCAGCTACAACCAAGAGTACAGTGGAACCACCCAGAGAAACGCACTGACAATTAGAACTGGATATTGAATGTTCACAGTTGAACAGGCAGCTATACCGCTGAGTGCAGTGGAACCACCCGGAGAAACACACTGACAATTGGAACTGAATCACTGAATGGTCACAGTTACAGAGGCAGCTACAGCCCAGAGTGCAGTGAACCCACCCAGATAAACACACTGACAATTGGAACTGAGTCACTGAGTGGTCACAGTTACAGAGGCAGCTGCACCCCAGAGTGCAGTGGAAGCACCCAGAGAAACACACTGACAATTGGAACTGAATCACTGAGTGGTCACAGTTACAGAGGCAGCTGCATCCCATGGAGCAGTGGAACCACCCAGAGAAACACACTGACCATTGGAACTGAATCACTGAATGGTCACAGTTACAGAGGCAGCTACACCCAAGAGAGCAGTGGACCCATCCAGAGAAACACACTGACAATTGGAACTGAATCACTGAATGGTCACAGTTACAGAGGCAGCTACACCCAGAGTGCAGTGGAACCACACAGAGAAAAGCACTGACAATTAGAACTGAATATTGAATGGTCACAGTTGAACAGGCAGCTACATCGCAGAGTGCAGTGGAACCACCCAGAGAAACACACTGACAATTGGAACTGAATCACTGAATGGTCACAGTTACAGCGGCAGCTACACCCCAGAGTGCAGTGGAACCACCTAGAGATACACACTGACAATTGGAACTGAATTACTGCATGGTCTCTGTTTCAGCGGCAGCTGCATCCGAGAGTGCAGTAGGACCAGCCAGAGAAACACACTGACAATTGGATCTGAGTCACTGAATGGTCACATTTACAGAGGCAGCTACATCCCAGAGTGCAGTTGAACCACCCAGAGAAACACACTGATCAATGGAACTGAATCACTGAATGGTCACAGTTACAGAGGCAGCTGCACCCCAGAGTGCAGTGGAACCACCCAGAGAAACACACTGACAATTGGAACTGAATCACTGAATGGTCACAGTTACAGAGGCAGCTACACCCCAGAGTGCAGTGGAACCACCCAGAGAAACACACTGACAATTGGATCTGAGTCACTGAATGGTCACATTTACAGAGGCAGCTACATCCCAGAGTGCAGTTGAACCACCCAGAGAAACACACTGATCAATGGAACTGAATCACTGAATGGTCACAGTTACAGAGGCAGCTGCACCCCAGAGTGCAGTGGAACCACCCAGAGAAACACACTGACAATTGGAACTGAATCACTGAATGGTCACAGTTACAGAGGCAGCTACACCCCAGAGTGCAGTGGAGCCACCCAGAGAAACACACTGATCAATGGAACTGAATCACTGAATGGTCACATTTACAGAGGCAGCTACATCCCAGAGTGCAGTGGAACCACCCAGAGAAATACACTGACAATTGGAACTGAATCACTGAATGGTCACAGTTACAGAGGCAGCTACATCCCAGAGTGCAGTGGAACCACCCAGAGAAACACACTGACAATTGGAACTGAATTACTGAATGGTCACAGTTACAGAGACAGCTATACCCCAGAGTGCAGTGGACCCACCCTGAGAAACACACTGACAATTGGAACTGAATCACTGAATGTTCACTGTTACAGAGGCAGCTACAACCAAGAGTACAGTGGAACCACCCAGAGAAACGCACTGACAATTAGAACTGGATATTGAATGTTCACAGTTGAACAGGCAGCTATACCGCTGAGTGCAGTGGAACCACCCGGAGAAACACACTGACAATTGGAACTGAATCACTGAATGGTCACAGTTACAGAGGCAGCTACAGCCCAGAGTGCAGTGAACCCACCCAGATAAACACACTGACAATTGGAACTGAATCACTGAGTGGTCACAGTTACAGAGGCAGCTGCACCCCAGAGTGCAGTGGAAGCACCCAGAGAAACACACTGACAATTGGAACTGAATCACTGAGTGGTCACAGTTACAGAGGCAGCTGCACCCCATAGAGCAGTGGAACCACCCAGAGAAACACACTGACCATTGGAACTGAATCACTGAATGGTCACAGTTACAGAGGCAGCTACACCCAACAGAGCAGTGGACCCATCCAGAGAAACACACTGACAATTGGAACTGAATCACTGAATGGTCACAGTTACAGAGGCAGCTACACCCAGAGTGCAGTGGAATCACACAGAGAAAAGCACTGACAATTAGAACTGAATATTGAATGGTCACAGTTGAACAGGCAGCTACATCGCAGAGTGCAGTGGAACCACCCAGAGAAACACACTGACAATTGGAACTGAATCACTGAATGGTCACAGTTACAGCGGCAGCTACACCCCAGAGTGCAGTGGAACCACCTAGAGATACACACTGACAATTGGAACTGAATCACTGAATGGTCACAGTTACAGAGGCAGCTACACCCCAGAGTGCAGTGGAACCACCCAGAGAAACACACTGACAATTGGATCTGAGTCACTGAATGGTCACATTTACAGAGGCAGCTACATCCCAGAGTGCAGTTGAACCACCCAGAGAAACACACTGATCAATGGAACTGAATCACTGAATGGTCACAGTTACAGAGGCAGCTGCACCCCAGAGTGCAGTGGAACCACCCAGAGAAACACACTGACAATTGGAACTGAATCACTGAATGGTCACAGTTACAGAGGCAGCTACACCCCAGAGTGCAGTGGAACCACCCAGAGAAACACACTGATCAATGGAACTTAATCACTGAATGGTCACATTTACAGAGGCAGCTACATCCCAGAGTGCAGTGGAACCACCCAGAGAAACACACTGACAATTGGAACTGAATCACTGAATGGTCACAGTTACAGAGGCAGCTACATCCCAGAGTGCAGTGGAACCACCCAGAGAAACACACTGACAATTGGAACTGAATTACTGAATGGTCACAGTTACAGAGACAGCTATACCCCAGAGTGCAGTGGACCCACCCAGAGAAACACACTGACAATTGGAACTGAATCACTGAATGTTCACTGTTACAGAGGCAGCTACAACCAAGAGTACAGTGGAACCACCCAGAGAAACGCACTGACAATTAGAACTGGATATTGAATGTTCACAGTTGAACAGGCAGCTATACCGCTGAGTGCAGTGGAACCACCCGGAGAAACACACTGACAATTGGAACTGAATCACTGAATGGTCACAGTTACAGAGGCAGCTACAGCCCAGAGTGCAGTGAACCCACCCAGATAAACACACTGACAATTGGAACTGAATCACTGAGTGGTCACAGTTACAGAGGCAGCTGCACCCCAGAGTGCAGTGGAAGCACCCAGAGAAACACACTGACAATTGGAACTGAATCACTGAGTGGTCACAGTTACTGAGGCAGCTGCACCCCATAGAGCAGTGGACCCATCCAGAGAAACACACTGACAATTGGAACTGAATCACTGAATGGTCACAGTTACAGAAGCAGCTACAGCCCAGAGTGCAGTGAACCCACCCAGATAAACACACTGACAATTGGAACTGAATCACTGAATGGTAACAGTTACAGAGGCAGTAAAACCCCAGAGTGCAGTGGAACCACCCGGAGAAACACACTGACAATTGGAACTGAATCACTGAATGGTCACAGTTACAGCGGCAGCTACACCCCAGAGTGCAGTGGAACCACCTAGAGATACACACTGACAATTGGAACTGAATTACTGCATGGTCTCTGTTTCAGCGGCAGCTGCATCCGAGAGTGCAGTAGGACCAGCCAGAGAAACACACTGACAATTGGATCTGAGTCACTGAATGGTCACATTTACAGAGGCAGCTACATCCCAGAGTGCAGTTGAACCACCCAGAGAAACACACTGATCAATGGAACTGAATCACTGAATGGTCACAGTTACAGAGGCAGCTGCACCCCAGAGTGCAGTGGAACCACCCAGAGAAACACACTGACAATTGGAACTGAATCACTGAATGGTCACAGTTACAGAGGCAGCTACATCCCAGAGTGCAGTGGAACCACCCACAGAAACACACTGACAATTGGAACTGAATCACTGAATGGTAACAGTTACAGAGGCAGCTACACCCCAGAGTGCAGTGGACCCACCCAGAGAAACACACTGACAATTGGAACTGAATCACTGAATGGCCACAGTTACAGAGACAGCTACATCCCAGAGTGCAGTGGAACCACCCAGAGAAACACACTGACAATTGGAACCTAATCACTGAATGGTCACAGTTACAGAGGTACTTACATCCCAGAGTGCAGTGGGACCACCCAGAGCAACACACTGACAATTGGAACTGAATCACTGAATGGTCACAGTTATAGTGGCAGCTACACCCCAGAGTGCAATGGAACCACCCAGAGAAACGCAATGACAATTGGAACTGAATCACTGAATGGTCACTGTTACAGAGGCAGCTACAACCCAGAGTGCAGTGGAACCACCCAGAGAAACACACTGACAATTGGAACTGAATCAGTGAGTGGTCACAGTTACAGAGGCAGCTACATCCCAGAGCGCTGTGGACCCACCCAGAGAAACACACTGACAATTGGAACTGGATCTCTGAATGGTCACAGTGGAGTGAGGGATATCACTGAAACAATGTGAGATGTAGAGATGGGACTGATGGTCTCTGAGTGGACAGCATCCTTTCTGTTAATGTTCGTTGAACAATGTGATCAACATAGTCCTGTGTTTGCAAAGAGGTCACTCACTCACAAAATAATATTTGCTTTCGCTGAACCAAATATCGGAATCTGTTTGTTCACATCTTTGAAAAATAAGTTAAACGATGTCACAACCTCAATATCCCTGAGGTAGCTCCACAGGGCATTAATTAAAAGCTTGGAGAATATATAACCTCAGAGTTTCAGACAGAGAGATTGCCAATCCCAGGAAGGGACAGATCACTTCACACTGAAAATGCTTTATCCAATTCAGACTGCTGAGAAAATATTCTACCCAATCGTTGCAATTTTTGGTGTTCCTGGTAAGTGACTATCACTATTGAAGTTGTGTAAACCTGTGTGTGAGCGGCTCTCTCATTTTAAACTGTGACTGAAAATGTTTAACGTTGATGTCGTGCTCACTATTGTACAGACACCAGGTCAACGATATAATTCACTTAATTCAAATCTCGTTAATAATGTCTATGGTTTGAATCCATTTCACCAACTAACAATAAACCTGTTTGTAACTCACGGGATGTCTGATCAATGACGTTGTTAGATTGCGTGGAATCTTGTATAATTTTAGATTGGATCTCAGTGAAGGCAATCTCTCTGAAGGAAGGTGTAGTGGGAGTAAGAATGAAATCACACTGAGGGTGGATCACTAACCAGAGTGTAATATCTGACAGCAGTGAACAAGGATTACTGGAAGTATCTGTCACGAGAGTGAAATATCTGATCCAATTATCTATCCATTACTGGGACTATCTGTCCGTGTGGAATTGTATTGTGTGTGGGTCAGTAACTGGACTGAAATTAGTTGGTTCTATTTTGAAATGCTGTATTTTATTGGGGAGTGGCCGCTCCATTCTGTGGAGTTCTCTCTGTGTGTTTTAACTTTGGAATAGGTTGAAAACAGGACGAGTTTGGCTGTGTTTTGAAGATGTTTGATATTTATTGTATGAAGTGAAATGTCTCTATCTCTGTTTTCTATTGACCTACTCCAGCAGGAACAGGCATCGCCCACACTCTCATATTTCATAAAACCCACAGCAGTGCAGTATTCCAATAGGTTTTGTGATATTTTCCCATTTCTATTCATCCTGAAATGAATATGTTTGATCAATTTTTATGGGTGTTTTTAAACTGTGTTTCTGCTTCACACGATTTGTGAATCTATTCTCCTGAACCCAGAAACCCCTCCAGTCCATTCACACACGTGTTTTCCAAGGAGTGATTGGGGGACTTATTGTTCTGAACAAAATGCAGCAGCGGACACTGATCTGTCGGAACATTAATGTCCCATTGAAATTCCCATTTTGCAAATTCATAATGAATGATGAATGTGTGCCTGTAATTACTTGTATTCTTCCTCTGTATTCACTATCACTCCCAATTTGATTTTGTCTGTAAATTGTGTAATTATCATTCTGCTTCCCGATCCCATACTGTTGATGGGAATGGTGAAGGAGAGTGATCCCAGTGCTGATCCTTGTGGAACACAACTTCCCACCATCCACCAGTTAGACTAAATCTCTTTAATTCCTCTCCCTGTTTTCTGAGTGTGTCGCCAGCATGTGTCCATTTTTGATCTTTTCATTGAGATCTGTCAGTGCGACATCGACCGTCTCAATTTCTCGGTGCCTCTCACCAACTCTATCCTTACTCACTCTAAACTTGCTCCAATCCTCTCTCTAATATCCAACTCTGGCCTGATGATCTATGCTGCTCACAAGGGTGGTGCCATTATTGTCTGGTGTCCTGAATTCTTCCTCACAGACGCTGACCGTCAACTCTCAGGCCCATCCTGCTACCTCCCGCTGGACCAGCAGCACACCACCAAACAGCATGATATTGTTTCCAGGACTTTCACTGAGCTCATTGAATCTGGATATCTTCTGTCCACAGCCTCGGACATCATAGTCCCACAATCCCACACATCCTGCATCAACCTCCTGCTTCTACTTTCTTCCCCAAGTCCACAAACAGGAAAGTTCCAGTATACCCTTATTTCGGCCTGTTCCAGCCCCACCAAGATAATTTCTTCCTATCTTGATTCCATCCGCTTTACCCTGTTCTGCCCCTTCCCAAATACATTTGTGGCACAGTGACACAGTGGTTTGCACTGCTGCCTCACAGCACCAGGATCCCGAAATCAATTCCCACCTTGGGTGACTGTCTGTGCAGAGTCTGTACATTCTCCCCATGTCTGCGTGGGTTTCCTCCGGGTGCTTCGGTTACGTCCCACAGTCAAAAGATGTGCAGGTTCGGTGGGTTGACCATGCTAAATTACTCCGTAGTGTCCAAAAAAGATGTGTAGGTTAGATAAAGGGGTTAATTAGATAGGCGGGGGAGTAAGTTTGGTTGAGGTACTCTTTCAGAGGTTTGGTACAGGTTTAATGGGCCGAATTACCCCCTTCTGCACTGTGGGGATTGTACGATTCCTGATTCCTCTGGTGCCCTAAGTCATATAAACAAGGTCCATTTCCCTGGCCCTAACTGCCTAATCTTCACAATGGATGTCCAATCCCTCTTCACCTCCGTTCCCCAACACAAGGGTTGTGCACAGATCCTCGTACCTTGCTTCCTGTCAAGACTGCATCTCATTAAAGTCGACACTATAGGCGGTGGAATTGTGGACAATGCAGAAGGATGATACAAGTTACAGAGGGACATAGATAAGCTGCAGCGCTGGGCTTAGAGGTGGCAAATGGAGTTTAATGCAGAAAAGTGTGAGATAATTCATTTTGGAAGGAACAACAGAAAGACAGAGTACTGGGCCCATAGTAAGATTCTTGGCAGTGTGGATGAGCAGAGAGATCTCGGTGTCCATGTACATAGATCCCTGAAAATTGTCACCCAGTTTGAGAGAGTTGTTAAGAAAGTGTACGGTGTGGTGTGTTAGCTTTAATTGGTAGAGGGATTGAGTTTCGGAGCCATGAGGTCATGTTGCAGCTGCACAAAACTCTGGTGCGGCCGCATTTGGAGTATTGCGTTCAGTTCTGGTCGCCGCTGTAAGGTTTTCGGGCAATTCGGCCCTTTTTGGAGAAACTCAGAGACTGTAAACCGACTTTCCAGCCAAGGGAACAGAACCAGTTTTCCCAGCAGGCTTGGCCCGCTGAGCCGAGTAAGGGCATAAATACATAAACATTTACAAACACCCCCCTAGGAGCTACAAGGAAGAAGGGGCCAGACAAACAAGATAACATCAAGACACAGACAAAGGGGCACGGGAATACACAGGAGGCTTGCATGCAAGCAGGACAATGGGATGGTCATAGCCCCATGCAAATGTAAATGACCTGGCCTCCACCAGAGTAGAATCCAATTAGCACCCCATCAACATAGCGAGGTGAGAACAGCAGCCATCTCCGGAGCAGCTGGAAGACACTGAAATTCTCCACAGAAGAGCCTAACCTCATTAAAACTAGAAATCAGACTGTCTGAGTCCAGCATATTGCGCTGGAAAAGCCCCTAGAAAATCAGCGGTAGAGGAAAAACCAAGTTGGAGGCGGACCTGGGGGAGGTACTCCAATCTTGACAGAAGCTACCGGCAGAAACTCACTGGGAGGAGGGGGGCGGAGCCAGCGCCAAATTCAAATCGCGCAGGTCTGCCCAGCTGGAAGAAGCGGACCTGCAAGGAATACCCCGGAAACATACAGCTCTGACCGGCAAAGGGGGCGGGGCCAGCGGGAACTTTTAAAAACTTACCTTCTCAATGCAAAAGGGGCTGGCCGATCACAGAACAAAGCCAGGTATAACTATATAAAAGGGGCTGTGTTTTCGAGAGGGGTCTGTTCGTTCGTGGCTCGACCTCTGCACCCCTGACTTGAGCTCTGCAGCCTGTGACCGTAAGTACTCCGCAGCAGCTTACGAAACTCCCTTGATTTTAATAGTGGTTGAGGCTTTGGGGAAGGGAACTTGTTTTGTGCCTTGTGATTTTGCTAAAACCTGTGTAACCGTAAGAATTTTCGTTGTGTCCGCTATATTACCTTTTGAATAGACTTAGTTGTATTAGAGCATAAGATTTTATTGTGTTTCTTCTGTTGATGATTTTGACCTGGGTTTTACAATAAATCTTGATTTGATGCTAATTGGAGTCGTTTAAATTCTTCAATCCTTCACCAGCGATCTCTGACCAAGTCATTGTTAAAAATACTCCTCACCTTAATTCCGGGTTCAGGAATCGAGGGTCATCTTGAGCGGTTCACTCAGGACAGACTGCTGGTTAGGAAATAAACAGCAGTGTCCTATTCTCTCTCTTGGGAAAGCTACTCTAGTGGAGTAGGAACCGGGTGGCTGTTGCACCACCGGCAAGAGAGAGAATCACCTGGGTATTGGTAGGGGTCTGGAGATCTGTGTGATATAAGTCTCAGGCTGTCGGTTAGGAATAAACGGCAGGCTTGAATCAGTGCTCTCTTCAGTGGAAGTGTCCCAGCGCGACATCCCCTGGCCTCTGAAGTTTCAGTGCCAGCTGGAGAGAGACACACACAGATATTCAAACCCCAGATATCGGCCCAGTAGTGGAGTAGCGGAGATGGCACCCTCTACACCGCATTATAGGAAGGATGTGGAACCATTGGAAAGGGTGCAGAGGAGGTTTACCAGAATGTTGCCTGGTACGGAGGGAAAACCTTATGAGGAAAGGCTGAGGGATTTGAGGCTGTTTTCGTTGGAGAGAAGAAGGTTAAGAGGTGACTTAATTGAGGCATACAAGGTGATCAGAGGATTGGATAGGGTGGACAGTGAAAGCCTTTTTCCTCGGATGGTGATGTCTAGCTGAGGGGACATAGATTTAAATTGAGGGGAGATAGATATAGGACAGATGTCAGAGGTAGGTTCTTTACTCAGAGAGTAGTAAGGGTGTGGAATGCCCTGTCTGCAACAGTAGTGGACTCGCCAACACTAAGGACATTCAAATGGTCATTGGATAGACATATGGGCGATAAGGGAATAGTGTAGATGGGCTTTCGAGTGGTTTCACAGGTCGGCCCAACATCGAGGGCCGAAGGGCCTGTACTGCGCTGTAATGTTCTATGTTCTATGTTCAATGTTCATTCTCCCACTTTCTCCGCCTCCATCACCTCTGGTCCAATGATGGCGTCTTCGAAAATAGCCCGTCTGGCATGTTTGTCTTTTCCTTAACCGGGGCTGTCCCCACCACCTCCCTTTGTTAACAGGCCTTTCAATCGTGTTCAATTCACTTCTCACACCTCTATCCTCACACATCCCCCTTCCTCCCGGAAACATGATAGTGTCTCCCTCTCCTCACTTTCCACACCATCAGCCTCCCCATTGAAAGGAAAGTCCTCCTCCATTTCTGCCAACTGCAGCATGATGTCAAGAGCAAACACATCTTCACCTCTCTCCAACCACTCCCCACAATTTCTGCATTCCTCAGGTACCTCTCCCTCCCCCTTTTCCACTTCCCCCTCACACACCACACCCCTTTCCCTTCCCCCAGCACCTTCCCCTGCAATCCCAGACGGTGCAACAACTGTCCCTTTACCTCCTCCCGCCTCATGCTTCTCAGCAGCAAACTCTCCTTTCTGGGGAAGCAGCGTTTCACTTCTGTGCCTTCAATTTGTTCTACTGTATTCGCTGGAGCCAATACCGTCTCCTCTACATTGGGGAGACGAAACACAGACTGGGAGACTGCTTTGTGGAACACCTTCACTCAGCCCACAGCATGGCCCCCGCCTTCCTGTTGTGGCCATGTTAACTCAGCATCTTGCTCTCAGGCCCACATGTCTGTCCTTGGCCTGCTGCCAGAATGCAGTGAAGCCCAACGCAAGCTGGAGGAGCAACATCTCATCGTCCAATTCGGATGTTACATCCCGCAGGACGTAACTTGAATTTCAACAACTTTAGTCTGGGAACTTTCTCCTCCATCTTAATGCTCTTGTTTTGGAATGTTCCTACTTTTTTGTCGAATACAATGAGTCCGAATCTGGAGAGAGTCTATTCGGCCGTGAACCCTGGGGAAGGTCCAATGCCGGAGCGGGAATATTCCTGAGAACAGCTTGGCAGGGATTGTATTCAAACAGGGAGAGGATGGATTCCTGGGAACAGTGGTGGTGGGATGTTCGACACATGGCAATGGGGAATTCCTGGGAGCGGGTGCTTTACGAATGACTAAACCTGGGAGGGGTGTGCCCTCGGCATGTTCTGGAGACTGGACAGACTCTATTCTGGACAGGCTGGGCTGCACGTAGCACAGTGGTTGGCACAGTTGATTCACAGCTCCAGGGTCCCAGGTTCGATTCCCGGCTTGGTTCACTGTCTGCGGAGTCTGCACTTTCTACACCGTGTCTGCGTGGGTTTCCTCCGGGTGCTCCAGTTTCCTCCCGCAGTCCGAAGATGAGCAGGTTAGGTGGATTGGCCAAGATAAATTGTGTTTAGTTTCCACACAATTGAGATGGGGTCACTGGGTTATGGGGATGGGGTGGGCTGAACTGGTTTTCTCTTTCCAAGGGCCGGTGCAGACTCGATGGGCCGAATGGCCTCCTTTTGCACTGTACATTCTATATTTCTATTCCTCCCATGATTATGAAGCGGGAAGGTCCTGCGTTTGTTTTATTTTTTCCATTGATCGCGTATTCAAATAAACCAGGAGTGGGGTCCAACCTCATCAGTAATCCAGTCCAGGGAACGGTCCAATCCGGGGAGTGGTCCAGTAATTGAGCTGGGATGACAATCTCGGGTATGTTTGTATCCGGTTTGGGAAACCTGGCCGGCCTCAGTGAATCCTGTAAATCAGATTAAATGAGAAATGTAACCTCTCCCAAAGGTCTCTGAATTATAAACATTTTCCTACCGCTGCCATCAAACTGACAGGGCTGCAATTCACCCCCCCCCCCATTCCCCATATTTAACACTGGAGTTACATTTCCTACTTCCCTCTCTGCAATGTTAATCTCTGTGCCCACTCCTCTCCCAACACCCCCACCCACCCACTGTCCATTATATTGATGCTGATATTATGCCCTGTTTCAGACAGGGAGATTAATTACCCATAATTTCCCTCGTCTCTCCTTTCTCTCCCTGACAGTTAATTTACTGGGAATTGTGATTCTGTGTCGGGGGAAGTGTGGCCTCTCTACCTGCACCACTCGCTACCTGGTGGCCATGGCAACGGCGGATCTGCTGTTTATTATCACTAACCCCATACTGAACATGGTCAATGGTTATTATTTCCCCTGGAGTTTCCTGTCCCTCACCACTGTGTGTAGTGTTAACGGTGTCCTGCGGGCTGCAGCCGCGGACTGTTCTGTCTGGTTCACCCTCACTTTCTCCTTTGATCGATTTGTGGCTATTCGCTGCCAGAAACTGAAAACTAAATATTGCACCGGGAAAACTGCGGCTGTGGTTCTGTCCACAAGCGGCCTCCTGCTCTGTGTGACAAACATCCCCTGGTACTTTACATCGCAACCTTGGGAGATAATCGACAATGTCCAGTGGGGCTGTGACACAAAGAGCAGCCTTTTCACTGACCCGGGATGGGGTTTCTTTAACTGGTTCGATCAGGTTTTAACCCCATTGATGCCTTTCTTCTCAATCCTGTTGATCAACGCTCTGACAGTCAGACACATTTTACTCACCAGTCGGATCCGGAAGGCACTGAGGGCTCAGAGTCAGGGAGACAATCGCACCGACCCAGAGATGGAGAGCAGAAGGAAGTCAATGATTTTACTCTTCAGCATCTCCGGAACTTTCATCCTCCTCTGGACCGTGTCTGTTATTAAATTTTTTTATTTGGATTTGAGTGGAGTATATATCATCACCTTTCCTCAGTATAATTTACAAGAAGTCGGATTTATGCTGCGGGATTTAAATTGTTGCACAAACACATTTATTTATGTGGTGACTCAGTCCAGGTTCAGGGAGCAGATCAAGATCGCGGTGAAATATCCGGTTACATCAATTATTCAACTAATGAGAAAATAAAACTGACTGACAGCCCATCAACCAATGAGCAGGTCCAGTCTCCGAATGGCAGCCTCTCAGCCAATCAGGAGCTCCGGCCGCTGACTGGCAGCCTCTCAGCCAATCAGCAGCTCCAGTCTCCGACTGGCTGACTCTCAGCCAATGAGGAGCTCCAGCCGCTGAATGACAGGTGTGGGGGTGGGGAGCACTGGCTGTGCTGGCAGTGGAGGGGAGCACTGATAGTGCTGGCTGTGGAGGGGAACACTGGCAGTGCTGGCTATGGGGGAGCACTGACAGTGCTGGCTGTGAGGGGGAGCACTGGTAGTGCTGGCTATGGGGGAGGAAGCGCCTGTGGGGAGCACCGGCAGTGGCGGCCCTGGGGGGGGGGGGGTCAGAACTGACAATGCTGGTTGTGTGGGTTGAGAACTGGCAGTTCTGGCTTTGGGGATGAGCACTGACAGTGTGGCTATGTGGGGGGAGCACAGGCTGTGCTGGCTGTGGGGAGCACTGGTAGTTCTGGCTGTGGGGGAGCACTGGCAGTGATCGCTGTGGTGGGGGGCACTGGCAGGGCTGACTGTGGGGAGCACTGTCAGTGCTGGCTGTGGGGAGCACTTACAGTGCTGGCTGTGGAGGTGAGCACTGGCAGTGCTCGTTGTGGGGGAGGACTGGCAGTGGTGGCAGTAGGGTGCGGCTCTCTTGGCTGTGGGTGAAGCAGTGGCTGAGATTGTTGTGGGGGTGCACTGGCAGTGCTGGCTGCGGGGTGAGCACTGGCAGTGCTCGTTGTGGGGGAGTGTGGAGCATTGGCAGTGCTGGCTGTGTGTGGTGCGGGAGCATTGGCAGTGCTGGCTGTGGGGAGGACTGTCTGTGGTGGCTCTAGGGTGCTGGAGCACTGGCAGTGCTGGCTGTGGTGGAGCAGTGGACGTGCTGGCTTTGGGGGTGGAGCACTGGACGTGCTGGCTGTGGGGGAAAAACTGGAAGTGCTGGCTGTGGGGCGGGGAACTGACAGTGTCGGCTGTGTGGGGAGCACCGGCAGTGCTGGCTGTGGGGATGCGCACTGACTGTGCTGGCTATAGAGGGAGCACTGGCAGTGCCGGATGTGGGGAGCACTGGCAGTACTGGCTGTGGGAGGAGCACTGGCAGAGCTGGCTGTGGGGATCGCTGGCAGTGCTAGCTGTGGACGGGAGCACTAGCTATGGAGGGCAGCATTGCCAGTGCTGTCTCTGTGGTGGATCACTGGCAGTGCAGGATGTGTGGGGAGCACTGGCAGTGTTGTATGTGATGGGAGCGCTGACATTGCAGGCTCTGGGGAGCACTGGCAGTGCTGGCTGTGGGGAGGGAGATAGCACTGGCAGTGCTGGCTGTGACGATTTGCACTGGCAGTGATTGTTGTGGGAGCACTGGCAGTGCTCGGTGTGGAGGGGAGCACTGGCAGTTCTGGCCATGGGTGGGAGCACTGGCAGTGCTGGCTGTGGGAGCACTGGCAGTGCTCGTTGTGGGAGGACTGGCTGCGGTGGCTCTAGGGGGGCGGGAGGACTGGCTGTGTTGGCTGTGGTTGAAGCACTGACAGAGCTTGTTGTGGGGGTGCACTGGCATTGCTGGCTGCGGGCAGAGCGTTGGCAGGGCTGGCTGTAGGGGAGCACTGACAGTGCAAGCTGTGAAGGGGCGCACTGCCAGTACTGCCCTTGGGTGGGATCACTGGCAGTGCTAGATGTCAGCACTGGCAGTGATGGTTGTGGGGATGAGCACTGGCAGTGCTTGCTGTGGGGAGCAATATTTAGCGAATGCATTGAGAGACAGAGGGTACTGAGAGACATCATTATTATATAGCTAACACACTGAGAGACAGAGGGTACTGAGAGACATCATCAATATATAGCTAAAACACTGAGTGACAGAGGAGACTGTGAGACATCATCAATAGAGAGCTAAAACACTGAGTGACAGAGGAGACTGTGAGACATTATCAATACATAGCTAACGTACTGAGAGACAGACGGTACTGAGAGACATAATCAATATATAGCTAACACACTGAGAGACAGACGGTACTGAGAAACATCATCAATATATAGCTAACACACTGAGAGACAGAGGGAATTGAAAGACATCATCAATATATAGCTAACACAGTGAGAGACAGAGGGTACTGAGAGACATCATCAATATATAGCTAACACAATGAGAGACAGAGGGTACTGAGAGACATCATCAGTATATAGCTAACACACTGAGAGACAGAAGGTACTGAGAGACATCATCAATAGAGAGCTAACTCACTGAGAGACAGAGCAGACTGAGAGACATCATCAATATATAGCTAACTCACTGAGAGACACAGGAGACTGAGAGACACGATCAAAAGATTGCTAACGCACTGAGAGACAGAGGAGACTGAGAAACAATATTAATATATAGCAACCTTATTGTGAGACAGAGGTTCCTGAGAAACAACATCAATATTTAGCGAACGCACTGAGAGACAGAGGGTACTGACAGACATCATCAATATATAGCTAACCCACTGTGAGACAGAGGGTACTGAGAGACATCATCAATATATAGATAAAGCACTGAGAGACAGACGGTACTGAGAAACATCATCAATATATAGCTAACACACTGAGAGACAGAGGGAATTGAAAGACATCATCAATATATAGCTAACACAGTGAGAGACAGAGGGTACTGAGAGACATCATCAATATATAGCTAACACAATGAGAGACAGAGGGTACTGAGAGACATCATTAATATATAGCGAACACACTGAGAGACAGAGGGTACTGAGAAACATCATCAATATATAGCTAACACACTGAGAGACAGAGGGTACTGAGAAACATCATCAATATATAGCTAACGCACTGAGAGACAGAGGGTACTGAGAGACATCATCAATATATAGCTAACTCACTGAGAGAGAGAGGAGACTGAGAGACATCATCAATATATAGCTAACACACTGAGAGACAGAGGGTACTGAGAGACATCATCAATGTATAGCTAACACACTGAGAGACAGACGGTACTGAGAAACATCATCAATATATAGCTAACACACTGAGAGACAGAGGGTACTGAGAAACTTCATCAATATGTCGCTAAGACACTGAAAGACAGACGGTACTGAGAAACATCATCAATATATAGCTAACACATTGAGAGACAGAGGGTACTGTGAGACATCATCTATATATAGCTAACACACTGAGAGAAACAGGAGACTGAGAGACATCATCAATATATAGCTAACCCACTGAGAGACAGACGGTACTGAGAAACATCATCAATATATAGCTAACCCACTGAGAGACAGACGGTACTGAGAAACATCATCAATATATAGCTAACACACTGAAAGACAGACGGTACTGAGAAACATCATCAATATATAGCTAACACATTGAGAGACAGAGGGTACTGTGAGACATCATCTATATATAGCTAACACACTGAGAGAAACAGGAGACTGAGAGACATCATCAATATATAGCTAACCCACTGAGAGACAGACGGTACTGAGAAACATCATCAATATATAGCTAACACACTGAGAGACAGAGGGTACTGAGAAACATCATCAATATATAGCTAACCCACTGAGAGACAGACGGTACTGAGAAACATCATCAATATATAGCTAACACACTGAGAGACAGAGGGTACTGAGAGACATCAACAATATATAGCTAACCCACTGAGAGACAGACGGTACTGAGAAACATCATCAATATATAGCTAACACACTGAGAGACAGAGGGTACTGAGAAACATCATCAATATATAGCTAACACACTGAGAGACAGACGTTACTGAGAGACATGATCAATATATAGCTAACACATTCAGAGACAGAGGGAATTGAAAGACATCATCAATATATAGCTAACACATTCAGAGACAGAGGGAATTGAAAGACATCATCAATATATAGCTAACACAGTGAGACAGAGGGTACTGAGAGACATCATCAATATATAGCTAACACAATGAGAGACAGAGGGTACTGAGAGACATCATCAATATATAGCTAACACATTGAGAGACAGACGGTACTGAGAAACATCATCAATATATAGCTAACACACTGAGAGACAAACGGTACTGAGAGACATCATCAATATATAGCTAACACACTGAGAGACAGAGGGAATTGAAAGACATCATCAATATATAGCTAACACAGTGAGAGACAGAGCGTACTGAGAGACATGATCAATATATACCTAACGCACTGAGAGAAAGAGGGCACTGAGAAACATCATCAATATATAGCGAACACACTGAGAGACAGAGGAGACTGAGAGACATCATCAATATATAGCTAACACACTGAGAGACAGAGGAGACTGAGAAACATCATCAATATACAGCTAACACACTGAGAGACAGACGTCGCTGAGAAACATCATCAATATATAGCTAACACACAGAGACAGAGATAATGAGAGACATCATCAATATATAGCTAACACACTGAGAGACAGACGTCACTGAGAAACATCATCAATATATAGCTAACACACAGAGACAGAGGGCACTGAGAGACATCATCAATATATAGCTAACACATTGAGAGACAGAGGGTACTGAGAGACATCATCAATATATAGCTAACACACTGAGAGACAGAGGTTACTGAGAGACATCATCAATATATAGCTAACACATTGAGAGACAGAGGGTACTGAGAAACATCATTGATATATAGCTAACACACTGAGAGACAGAGGGTACTGAGAGCCAACATCAATATATAGCTAACACACAGAGACAGAGGGCACTGAGAGACATCATCAATATATAGCTAACACATTGAGAGACAGAGGGTACTGAGAGACATGATCAATATATACCTAACGCACTGAGAGACAGAGGGCACTGAGAAACATCATCAATATATAGCGAACACACTGAGAGACAGAGGAGACTGAGAGACATCATCAATATATAGCTAACACACTGAGAGACACAGGAGACTGAGAAACATCATCAATATATAGCTAACACACTGAGAGACAGACGTCACTGAGAAACATCATCAATATATAGCTAACACACAGAGACAGAAGGCACTGAGAGAATCATCAATATATAGCTAACACACTGAGAGACAGAGATAATGAGAGACATCATCAATATATAGCTAACACACTGAGAGACAGACGTCACTGAGAAACATCATCAATATATAGCTAACACACAGAGACAGAGGGCAGTGAGTGACATCATCAATATATAGCTAACACATTGAGAGACAGAGGGTACTGAGAGACATCATCAATATATAGCTAACACACTGAGAGACAGAGGTTACTGAGAGACATCATCAATATATAGCTAACACATTGAGAGACAGAGGGTACTGAGAAACATCATTGATATATAGCTAACACACTGAGAGACAGAGGGTACTGAGAGCCAACATCAATATATAGCTAACACACTGAGAGACAGAGGTTACTGAGAGACATCATCAATATATAGCTAACACATTGAGAGACAGAGGAGACTGAGAGACATCATCAATATATAGCTAACACACTGAGAGACAGAGGGTAGTGACAGACATCATCAATATATAGATAACTCACTGAGAGACAGAGGGTACTGAGAAACATCATCAATATATAGCTAACACACTGAGTGACAGAGGAGAATGAGAGACATCATCAATATATAGCTAACACACTGAGAGACAGAGGAAACTGAGATACATCATCAATATATAGCTAACACACTGAGTGACAGAGGAGAATGAGAGACATCATCAATATATAGCTAACACACTGAGAGACAGAGGAGACTGAGATACATCATCAATATATAGCTAACACACTGAGAGACAGAGGGTACTGAGAAACATCTTCATTATATAGCTAACCCACTGAGAGACAGAGGGTACTGATGGATATCATCAATATATAGCTAACGCACTTAGAGACAGAGGGTACTGTGAGACATCATCAATATATAGCTAACACACTGAGTGACAGACGTTACTGAGAAACATCATCAATATATAGCTAACGTACTGAGAGACAGACGGCACTGAGAGACATCATCAATATATAGCTAACACACAGAGAGACAGAGGGTACTGAGAGACATCATCAATATATAGCTAGCCCACTGAGAGACAGACGGCACTGAGAGACATCATCAATATGTAGCTAACACACCGAGAGACAGAGGGTACTGAGAAACATCTTCAATATATAGCTAACACACTGAGAGACAGAGGGTACTGAGAAACATCATCAATATATAGCTAAACCACTGAGAGACAAAGGGTACAGAGTGACATCATCAATATATAGCTAACACACCGAGAGACAGAGGGTACTGAGATACAGCATCAATATATAGCTAACGCACTGAGAGACAGAGGGTACTGAGAAACATCTTCAATATATAGCTAACTCACTGAGAGAGAGAGGAGGCTGAGAGACATCATCAATATATAGCTAACCCACTGAGAGACAGACGGTACTGAGAGACATCATCAATATATAGCTAACACACTGAGAGACAGAGGTTACTGAGAAACATCATCAATATATAGCTAACACACTGAGAGATAGAGGGTACTGAGAGACATCATCAATAGAGAGCTAAAACACTGAGTGACAGAGGAGACTGTGAGACATCATCAATACATAGCTAACGCACTGAGAGACAGACGGTACTGAGAGACATGATCAATATATAGCTAACACACTGAGAGACAGAGTGTACTGAGAGACATCATCAATAGAGAGCTAACACACTGAGAGACAGAGGGTACTGAGTGACATCATCAATATATAGCTAACACACTGAGAGACAGAGCAGACTGAGAGACATCATCAATATATAGCTAACTCACTGAGAGACACAGGAGACTGAGAGACACCATCAAAGGTTACTAACGCACTGAGAGACAGAGGAGACTGAGAAACAACATTAATATATAGCAACGTTATTGTGAGACAGAGGTTGCTGAGAAACATCATCAAAATTTAGCGAAAGCACTGAGAGACAGAGGGTACTGAGAGACATCATCAATATATAGCTAACACACTGAGAGACAGAGGGTACTGAGAGACATCACCAATATATAGCTAACCCACTGAGAGACGGACGTTACTGAGAGACATCATCAATATATAGCTAACGCACTGAGACAGAGGGTACTGAGAGACATCATCAATATATAGCTAACTCACTGAGAGAGAGAGTAGACTGGGAGACATCATCAATATATAGCTAACCCACTTAGAGACAGACGGTACTGAGAAACATCATCAATATATAGCTAACGCACTGAGAGACAGAGGGTACTGAGAAACATCATCAATATATAGCTAACCCACTGAGAGACAGACGGTACTGAGAAACATCATCAATATATAGCTAACACACTGAGAGACAGAGGTTACTGAGAAACATCATCAATATATAGCTAACCCACTGAGAGACAGACGGTACTGAGAAACATCATCAATATATAGCTAACACACTGAGAGACAGAGGTTACTGAGAAACATCATCAATATATCGCTAACACACTGAGAGATAGAGGGTACTGAGAGACATCATCAATAGAGAGCTAAAACACTGAGTGACAGAGGAGACTGTGAGACATCATCAATACATAGCTAACGCACTGAGAGACAGACGGTACTGAGAGACATGATCAATATATAGCTAACACACTGAGAGACAGAGTGTACTGAGAGACATCATCAATAGAGAGCTAACACACTGAGAGACAGAGGGTACTGAGTGACATCATCAATATATAGCTAACACACTGAGAGACAGAGCAGACTGAGAGACATCATCAATATATAGCTAACTCACTGAGAGACACAGGAGACTGAGAGACACCATCAAAGGATTACTAACGCACTGAGAGACAGAGGAGACTGAGAAACAACATTAATATATAGCAACGTTATTGTGAGACAGAGGTTGCTGAGAAACATCATCAAAATTTAGCGAAAGCACTGAGAGACAGAGGGTACTGAGAGACATCATCAATATATAGCTAACCCACTGTGAGACAGAGGGTACTTAGAGACATCTTTAATATATAGCTAACCCACTGAGAGACAGAGGGTACTGAGAGACATCACCAATATATAGCTAACCCACTGAGAGACGGACGTTACTGAGAGACATCATCAATATATAGCTAACGCACTGAGACAGAGGGTACTGAGAGACATCATCAATATATAGCTAACTCACTGAGAGAGAGAGTAGACTGGGAGACATCATCAATATATAGCTAACCCACGTAGAGACAGACGGTACTGAGAAACATCATCAATATATAGCTAACACACTGAGAGACAGAGGGTACTGAGAAACATCATCAATATATAGCTAACACACTGAGAGATAGAGGGTACTGAGAAACATCATCAGTATATAGCTAACACACTGAGAGACAGAGGGTACTGAGAAACATCATCAATATATAGCTAACGCACTGAGAGACAGAGGGTTCTGAGAGACATCATCAATATATAGCTAACTCACTGAGAGAGAGAGGAGACTGAGAGACATCATCAATATATAGCTAACTCACTGAGAGACAGAGGGTACTGAGAGACATCATCAATATATGGCTAACACAATGAGAGACAGAGGGTACTGAGACATCATCAATATATAGCTAACACATTGAGAGACAGACGGTACTGAGAAACATCATCAATATATAGCTAACACACTGATAGACAGAGCAGACTGAGGACATCATCAATATATAGCTAACTCACTGAGAGACACAGGAGACTGAGAGACACCATCAAAAGATTGCTAACGCACTGAGAGACAGAGGAGACTGAGAAACAACATTAATATATAGCAACCTTATTGTGAGACAGAGGTTGCTGAGAAACATCATCAAAATTTAGCGAACGCCCTGAGAGACAGAGGGTACTGAGAGACATCATCAATATATAGGTAACCCACTGTGAGACAGAGGGTACTTAGAGACATCTTTAATATATAGCTAACCCACTGAGAGACAGAGGGTACTGAGAGACATCACCAATATATAGCTAACCCACTGAGAGACGGACGTTACTGAGAGACATCATCAATATATAGCTAACGCACTGAGACAGAGGGTACTGAGAGACATCATCAATATATAGCTAGCCCACTGAGAGACAGAGGGTACTGAGAAACATCATCAATATATAGCTAACACACTGAGAGAGAGAGTAGACTGAGAGACATCATCAATATATAGCTAACCCACTTAGAGACAGACGGTACTGAGAAACATCATCAATATATAGCTAACACACTGAGAGACAGAGGGTACTGAGAAACATCATCAATATATAGCTAACACACTGAGAGATAGAGGGTACTGAGAAACATCATCAGTATATAGCTAACACACTGAGAGACAGAGGGTACTGAGAAACATCATCAATATATAGCTAACGCACTGAGAGACAGAGGGTACTGAGAGACATCATCAATATATAGCTAACTCACTGAGAGAGAGAGGAGACTGAGAGACATCATCAATATATAGCTAACTCACTGAGAGACAGAGGGTACTGAGAGACATCATCAATATATAGCTAACACAATGAGAGACAGAGGGTGCTGAGACATCATCAATATATAGCTAACACATTGAGAGACAGACGGTACTGAGAAACATCATCAATATATAGCTAACACACTGATAGACAGAGCAGACTGAGGACATCATCAATATATAGCTAACTCACTGAGAGACACAGGAGACTGAGAGACACCATCAAAAGATTGCTAACGCACTGAGAGACAGAGGAGACTGAGAAACAACATTAATATATAGCAACCTTATTGTGAGACAGAGGTTCATGTGAAACATCATCAATAATTAGCGAACGCACTGAGAGACAGACGGTAATGAGAGACATCATCAATATATAGCTAACCCACAGAGAGACAGAGGTTACTGAGAGACATCATCAATATATAGCTAACACTGAGAGACAGACGGTACTGAGAGACATCATCCATATATAGCTAACACACTGAGAGACTCAGGAGACTGAGAAACATCATCAATATATAGCTAACACACTGAGAGACAGACGTCACTGAGAAACATCATCAATATATAGCTAACACACAGAGACAGAGGGCACTGTGTGACATCACAATATATAGCTAACACATTGAGAGACAGAGGTTACTGAGAGACATCATCAATATATAGCTAACACATTGAGAGACAGAGGGTACTGAGAGACATCATCAATATATAGCTAACACACTGAGAGACAGAGGTTACTGAGAGACATCATCAATATATAGCTGACACATTGAGAGACAGAGGGTACTGAGATACATCATCAATGTATAGCTAACACAGAGAGAGACTGAGGGTACTGAGTGCCATCATCAATATATAGCTAACACACTGAGAGACAGAGGTTACTGAGAGACATCATCAATATATAGCTAACACATTGAGAGACAGAGGGTACAGAGAGACATCTTCAATATATAGCTAACACACTGAGTGACAGAGTAGAATGAGAGACATCATCAATATATAGCTAACACACTGAGAGGCAGAGGAGACTGAGATACATCATCAATATATAGCTAACACACTGAGTGACAGAGTAGAATGAGAGACATCATCAATATATAGCTAACACACTGAGAGACAGAGGGTACTGAGAAACATCATCAATATATAGCTAACACACTTAGAGACAGAGGGTACTGTGAGACATCATCAATATATAGCTAACACACTGAGAGGCAGAGGAGACTGAGAAACATCATCAATATATAGCTAACACACTGAGTGACAGAGTAGAATGAGAGACATCATCAATATATAGCTAACACACTGAGAGGCAGAGGAGACTGAGAAACATCATCAATATATAGCTAACACACTGAGTGACAGAGTAGAATGAGAGACATCATCAATATATAGCTAACTCACTGAGAGACAGAGGAGACTGAGATACAGCATCAATATATAGCTAACACACTTAGAGACAGAGGAGACTGAGATACATCATCAATATATAGCTAACACACTGAGAGGCAGAGGAGACTGAGAAACATCATCAATATATAGCTAACACACTGAGTGACAGAGTAGAATGAGAGACATCATCAATATATAGCTAACACACTGAGAGGCAGAGGAGACTGAGAAACATCATCAATATATAGCTAACACACTGAGTGACAGAGTAGAATGAGAGACATCATCAATATATAGCTAACTCACTGAGAGACAGAGTAGAATGAGAGACATCATCAATATATAGCTAACTCACTGAGAGACAGAGGAGACTGAGATACAGCATCAATGTATAGCTAACACACTTAGAGACAGAGGGTACTGTGAGACATCATCAATATATAGCTAATGCACTGAGAGACAGAGGGTACTGAGAGACATCATCAATATATAGCTAACACACTTAGAGACAGAGGGTACTGTGAGACATCATCAATATATAGCTAATGCACTGAGAGACAGAGGGTACTGAGAGACATCATCAATATATAGCTAACCCACTGAGAGACAGTCGTTACTGAGAAACATCATCAATATATTGCTAACGCACTGAGAGACAGAGGGAATTGAAAGACATCATCAATATTTAGCTAACGCACTGAGAGACAGAGGGTACTGAGATACATCAGCAATATATAGCTAACGCACTGAGAGACAGACGGTTCTGAGAGACATCATCAATATATAGCTAACGCACTGAGAGATAGACGTTACTGAGAAACATCATCTATATAGAGCTAACCCACTGAGAGACAGACGGCACTGAGAGACATCATCAATATATAGCTAACACAGAGAGACAGAGGGTACTGAGAGACATCATCAATATATAGCTAACCCACTGAGAGACAGAGGGTACTGAGAGACATCATCAATATATAGCGAACGGACTGAGAGACAGAGGGTACTGAGAAACATCTTCAATATATAGCTAACCCACTGAGAGACAGAGGGTACTGAGAGACATCACCAATATATAGCTAACCCACTGAGAGACCGACGTTACTGAGAGACATCATCAATATATCGCTAACACACTGAGAGACAGAGGGTACTGAGAGACATCATCAATATATAGCTAACCCACTGAGAGACAGAGGGTACAGGGAGACATCATCAATATTTAGCGAACGCACTGAGAGACAGACGGTACTGAGAGACATCATCAATATATAGCTAACCCGCTGAGAGACAGAGGGTACTGAGAGACATCATCAATATATAGCTAACCCACTGAGAGACAGAGGGTACTGAGAGACATCATCAATATATAGCTAACACACTGAGTGACAGAGTAGAATGAGAGACATCATCAATATTTAGCGAACGCACTGAGAGACAGACGGTACTGAGAGACATGATCAATATATAGCTAACCCACTGAGAGACAGACGGCACTGAGAGACATCATCAATATTTAGCTAACACACAGAGACAGAGGGCACTGAGAGACATCAGCAATATACAGCTAACGCACTGAGAGACAGAGGGTACTGAGAAACATCATCAATATATAGCTAACACACTGAGAGAGAGAGGTTACTGAGAAACATCTTCAATATATAGCTAACACACTGAGAGACAGAGGTTACTGAGAAACATCATCAATATATAGCTAACACACTGAGAAACAGAGGGTACTGAGAAACATCTTCAATATATAGCTATCTCACTGAGAGACAGAGGTTACTGAGAGACATCATCAATATACAGCTAACACACTGAGTGACAGAGTAGAATGAGAGACATCACCAATATATAGCTAACACACTGAGAGACAGAGGGTACTGTGAGACATCATCAATATATAACTAATGCACTGAGAGACAGAGGGTACTGAGAGACATCATCAATATAGAGCTAACCCACTGAGAGACAGACGTTACTGAGAAACATCATCAATATATAGCTAACGCACTGAGAGACAGAGGGAATTTAAAGATGTCATCAAATTTAGCTAACCCACTGAGAGACAGAGGGTACTGAGAGACATCACCAATATATAGCTAACCCACTGAGAGACAGGCGTTACTGAGAGACATCATCAATATATAGCTAACGCACTGAGAGACAGAGGGTACTGAGAGACATCATCAATATATAGCTAACACACTGAGAGACAGAGGTTACTGAGAGACATCATCAATATATAGCTAACACATTGAGAGACAGAGGGTACTGAGAACTTTCATCAGTATATAGCTAACACACTGAGAGACAGTGGGTACTGAGAAACATCATCAATATATAGCTAACACACTGAGAGACAGAGGTTACTGAGTGACATCATCAATATATAGCTAACACATTGAGATACAGAGGGTACAGAGAGACATCTTCAATATATAGCTAACACACTGAGAGACAGAGGGTACTGAGAAACATCATCAATATATAGCTAACACACTGAGAGACAGAGGAGACTGAGATTCAGCATCAATATATAGCTAACACACTTAGAGACAGAGGGTACTGTGAGACATCATCAATATATAGCTAATGCACTGAGAGACAGAGGGAACTGAGAGACATCATCAATATATAGATAACCCACTGAGAGACAGACGTTACTGAGAAACATCATCAATATATAGCTAACGCACTGAGAGACAGAGGGAATTGAAAGACATCATCAATATTTAGCTAACGCACTGAGAGACAGAGGTTACTGAGAGACATCATCAATATATAGCTAACACATTGAGAGACAGAGGGTATTGAGAAACATCATCAATGTATAGCTAACACACAGTGAGACAGAGGGTACTGACAGCCATCATCAATATATAGCTAACACACTGAGAGACAGAAGTTACTGAGAGACATCATCAATATATAGCTAACACATTGAGAGACAGAGGGTACAGAGAGACATCATCAATATATAGCTAACACACTGAGTGACAGAGGGTACTGAGAAACATCATCAATATATAGCTAACACACTGAGTGACAGAGGAGAATGAGAGACATCAACAATATATAGCTAACACACTGAGAGACAGAGGAGACTGAGATACATCATCAATATATAGCTAACACACTGAGAGACAGAGGAGACTGAGATACAGCATCAATATATAGCTAACACACTGAGAGACAGAGGGTACTGTGAGACATCATCAATATATAACTAATGCACTGAGAGACAGAGGGTACTGAGAAACATCATCAATATATAGCTAACGCACTGAGAGACAGACGTTACTGAGAAACATCATCAATATATAGCTAACGCACTGAGAGACAGAGGGAATTGAAAGATGTCATCAATATTTAGCTAACCCACTGAGAGACAGAGGGTACTGAGAGACATCACCAATATATAGCTAACCCACTGAGAGACAGGCGTTACTGAGAGACATCATCAATATATAGCTAACGCACTGAGAGACAGAGGGTACTGAGAGACATCATCAATATATAGCTAACACATTGAGAGACAGAGGAGACTGAGAACTTTCATCAGTATATAGCTAACACACTGAGAGACAGAGGGTACTGAGAAACATCATCAATATATAGCTAACACACTGAGAGACAGAGGTTACTGAGTGACATCATCAATATATAGCTAACACATTGAGATACAGAGGGTACTGAGAGACATCTTCAATATATAGCTAACACACTGAGAGACAGGGGGTACTGAGAAACATCATCAATATTAGCTAACACACTGAGAGACAGAGGAGACTGAGATACATCATCAATATATAGCTAACACACTGAGAGACAGAGGAGACTGAGATTCAGCATCAATATATAGCTAAAACACTTAGAGACAGAGGGTACTGTGAGACATCATCAATATATAGCTAATGCACTGAGAGACAGAGGGAACTGAGAGACATCATCAATATATAGCTAACCCACTGAGAGACAGACGTTACTGAGAAACATCATCAATATATAGCTAACGCACTGAGAGACAGAGGGAATTGAAAGACATCATCAATATTTAGCTAACGCACTGAGAGACAGAGGTTACTGAGAGACATCATCAATATATAGCTAACATATTGAGAGACAGAGGGTATTGAGAAACATCATCAATGTATAGCTAACACACAGTGAGACAGAGGGTACTGAGAGCCATCATCAATATATAGCTAACACACTGAGAGACAGAAGTTACTGAGAGACATCATCAATATATAGCTAACACATTGAGAGACAGAGGGTACTGAGAGACATCATCAATATATAGCTAACACACTGAGTGACAGAGGGTACTGAGAAACATCATCAATATATAGCTAACACACTGAGAGACAGAGGGTACTGTGAGACATCATCAATATATATCTAATGCACTGAGAGACAGAGTGTACTGAGAGACATCATCAATTGAGAGCTAACACACTGAGAGACAGATGGTACTGAGAGACATCATCAATAGAGAGCTAAAACACTGAGAGACAGAGCAGACTGACAGACATCATCAATATATAGCTAACTCACTGAGAGACACAGGAGACTGTGAAACAACATTAATATATAGCAACCTTATTGTGAGACAGAGGTTCCTGAGAAACATCATCAATATTTAGCGAACGCACTGAGAGACAGAGGGCACTGAGAGACATCATCAATATATAGCTAACCCACTGAGAGACAGAGGGTACTGAGAGAGATCATCAAGATATAGCTAACGCACTGAGAGACAGAGGGTACTGAGAAACATCATCAATATATAGCTAGCCCACTGAGAGACAGACGTTACTGAGAAACATCATCAATATATAGCTAACACACTGAGAGACAGTCGTTACTGAGAAACATCATCAATATATTGCTAACGCACTGAGAGACAGAGGGAATTGAAAGACATCATCAATATTTAGCTAACGCACTGAGAGAGAGACGTTACTGAGAAACATCATCTATATAGAGCTAACACACTGAGAGACAGAGGGTACTAAGAAACATCATCAATATATAGCTAACACACTGAGAGACAGAGGTTCCTGAGAAACATCATCAATATTTAGCGAACGCACTGAGAGACAGAGGGCACTGAGAGACATCATCAATATATAGCTAACCCACTGAGAGACAGAGGGTACTGAGAGAGATCATCAAGATATAGCTAACGCACTGAGAGACAGAGGGTACTGAGAAACATCATCAATATATAGCTAGCCCACTGAGAGACAGACGTTACTGAGAAACATCATCAATATATAGCTAACACACTGAGAGACAGTCGTTACTGAGAAACATCATCAATATATTGCTAACGCACTGAGAGACAGAGGGAATTGAAAGACATCATCAATATTTAGCTAACGCACTGAGAGAGAGACGTTACTGAGAAACATCATCTATATAGAGCTAACACACTGAGAGACAGAGGGTACTAAGAAACATCATCAATATATAGCTAACACACTGAGAGACAGAGGTTACTGAGAGACATCATCAATATATAGCTAACACATTGAGAGACAGAGGGTACTGAGAACTTTCATCAGTATATAGCTAACACACTGAGAGACAGAGGGTACTGAGAAACATCATCAATATATAGCTAACACACTGAGAGACAGAGGTTACTGAGTGACATCATCAATATATAGCTAACACATTGAGATACAGAGGGTACAGAGAGACATCTTCAATATATAGCTAACACACTGAGAGACAGAGGGTACTGAGAAACATCATCAATATTAGCTAACACACTGAGAGACAGAGGAGACTGAGATACATCATCAATATATAGCTAACACACTGAGAGACAGAGGAGACTGAGATTCAGCATCAATATATAGCTAACACACTTAGAGACAGAGGGTACTGTGAGACATCATCAATATATAGCTAATGCACTGAGAGACAGAGGGAACTGAGAGACATCATCAATATATAGCTAACCCACTGAGAGACAGACGTTACTGAGAAACATCATCAATATATAGCTAACGCACTGAGAGACAGAGGGAATTGAAAGACATCATCAATATTTAGCTAACGCACTGAGAGACAGAGGTTACTGAGAGACATCATCAATATATAGCTAACATATTGAGAGACAGAGGGTATTGAGGAACATCATCAATGTATAGCTAACACACAGTGAGACAGAGGGTACTGAGAGCCATCATCAATATATAGCTAACGCACTGAGAGAGAGACGTTACTGAGAAACATCATCTATATAGAGCTAACACACTGAGAGACAGAGGGTACTAAGAAACATCATCAGTATATAGCTAACACACTGAGAAACAGAGGGTACTGAGAAACATCTTCAATATATAGCTAACACTCTGAGTGACAGAGTAGAATGAGAGACATCATCAATATATAGCTAACACACTGAGAGACAGAGGAGACTGAGATACAGCATCAATATATAGCTAACACACTTAGAGACAGAGGGTACTGTGAGACATCATCAATATATAGCTAATGCACTGAGAGACAGAGGGTACTGAGAGAAATCATCAATATATAGCTAACACACAGAGACAGAGGGTACTGAGAGACATCATCAATATATAGCTAACCCACTGAGAGGCAGACGTTACTGAGAAACATCATCAATATATAGCTAACCCACTGAGAGACAGAGGGTACTGAGAGACATCACCAATATATAGCTAACCCACTGAGAGACAGGCGTTACTGAGAGACATCATCAATATATAGCTAACGCACTGAGAGACAGAGGGTACTGAGAGACATCATCAATATATAGCTAACACACTGAGAGACAGAGGTTACTGAGAGACATCATCAATATATAGCTAACACATTGAGAGACAGAGGGTACTGAGAGACATCATCAATATATAGCTAACACACTGAGAGACAGAGGTTACTGAGAAATATCATCAGTATATAGCTAACACACTGAGAGACAGAGGGTACTGAGACACATCATCAGTATATAGCTAACACACTGAGAGACAGAGGTTACTGAGTGACATCATCAATATATAGCTAACACATTGAGATACAGAGGGTACAGAGAGACATCTTCAATATATAGCTAACACACTGAGAGACAGAGGGTACTGAGAAACATCATCAATATTAGCTAACACACTGAGTGACAGAGTAGAATGAGAGACATCATCAATATATAGCTAACACACTGAGAGACAGAGGAGACTGAGATACATCATCAATATATAGCTAACCCACTGAGAGACAGAGGAGACTGAGATACATCATCAGTATATAGCTAACACACTGAGAGACAGAGGTTACTGAGTGACATCATCAATATATAGCTAACACATTGAGATACAGAGGGTACAGAGAGACATCTTCAATATATAGCTAACACACTGAGAGACAGAGGGTACTGAGAAACATCATCAATATTAGCTAACACACTGAGTGACAGAGTAGAATGAGAGACATCATCAATATATAGCTAACACACTGAGAGACAGAGGAGACTGAGATACATCATCAATATATAGCTAACACACTGAGAGACAGAGGTTACTGAGAGACATCATCAATATATAGCTAACACATTGAGAGACAGAGGGTACAGAGAGACATCTTCAATATATAGCTAACACACTGAGAGACAGAGGGTACTGAGAAACATCATCAATATTAGCTAACACACTGAGTGACAGAGGAGAATGAGATACATCAACAATATATAGATAACACACTTAGAGACAGAGGGTACTGTGAGACATCATCAATATATAACTAATGCACTGAGAGACAGAGGGAACTGAGAGACATCATCAATATATAGCTAACCCACTGAGAGACAGACGTTACTGAGAAACATCATCAATATATAGCTAACGCACTGAGAGACAGAGGGAATTGAAAGACATCATCAATATTTAGCTAACGCACTGAGAGACAGAGGTTACTGAGAGACATCATCAATATATAGCTAACACATTGAGAGACAGAGGGTATTGAGAAACATCATCAATGTATAGCTAACACACAGTGAGACAGAGGGTACTGAGAGCCATCATCAATATATAGCTAACACACTGAGAGACAGAAGTTACTGAGAGACATCATCAATATATAGCTAACACATTGAGAGACAGAGGGTACTGAGAGACATCATCAATATATAGCTAACACACTGAGTGACAGAGTAGAATGAGAGACATCAACAATATATAGCTAACACACTGAGAGACAGAGGAGACTGAGATACATCATCAATATATAGCTAACACACTGAGAGACAGAGGAGACTGAGATACATCATCAATATTTAGCTAACACACTGAGAGACAGAGGAGACTGAGATACAGCATCAATATATAGCTAACACACTTAGAGACAGAGGGTACTGTGAGACATCATCAATATATAGCTAATGCACTGAGAGACAGAGTGTACTGAGAGACATCATCAATAGAGAGCTAACACACTGAGAGACAGAGGGTACTGTGAGACATCATCAATATATATCTAATGCACTGAGAGACAGAGTGTACTGAGAGACATCATCAATAGAGAGCTAAAACACTGAGAGACAGAGGGTACTGAGAAACATCATCAAAATATAGCTAACACACTGAGAGACAGAGCAGACTGACAGACATCATCAATATATAGCTAACTCACTGAGAGACACAGGAGACTGAGAGACACCATCAAATGATTGCTAACGCACTGAGAGACAGAGGAGACTGAGAAACAACATTAATATATAGCAACCTTATTGTGAGACAGAGGTTCCTGAGAAACATCATCAATATTTAGCGAACGCACTGAGAGACAGAGGGCACTGAGAGACATCATCAATATATAGCTAACCCACTGAGAGACAGAGGGTACTGAGAGACATCATCAATATATAGCTAACGCACTGAGAGACAGAGGGTACTGAGAAACATCATCAATATATAGCTAGCCCACTGAGAGACAGTCGTTACTGAGAAACATCATCAATATATTGCTAACGCACTGAGAGACAGAGGGAATTGAAAGACATCATCAATATTTAGCTAACGCACTGAGAGACAGAGGGTACTGAGATACATCAGCAATATATAGCTAACGCACTGAGAGACAGACGGTTCTGAGAGACATCATCAATATATAGCTAACGCACTGAGAGAGAGACGTTACTGAGAAACATCATCTATATAGAGCTAACCCACTGAGAGACAGACGGCACTGAGAGACATCATCAATATATAGCTAACACACAGAGACAGAGGGTACTGAGAAACATCTTCAATATATAGCTAACCCACTGAGAGACAGAGGGTACTGACAGCCATCATCAATATATAGCTAACCCACTGAGAGACAGACGTTACTGAGAGACATCATCAATATATATCTAACACACTGAGAGACAGAGGGTACTGAGAGACATCACCAATATATAGCTAACCCACTGAGAGACAGAGGGTACTGAGAAACATGATCAATATGTAGCTAACACACTGAGAGACAGAGGTACTGAGAAACTTCATCAGTATATTGTTAACACACTGAGAGACAGAGGGTACTGAGAGACATCATCAATATATAGCTAACACACTGAGATACAGAGGGGACTGAGAAACATCATCAATAGAGAGCAAACACACTGAGAGTCAGACGGTACTGAGAAACATCATCAATATATAGCTAACACACTGAGAGACAGAGGGTACAGAGAGACATCATCAATATATAGCTAACTCACTGAGAGACACAGGAGACTCAGAAACAACATTAATATATAGCAACCTTATTGTCAGACATAGGTTCCTGTGAAACATCATCAATATTTAGCGAACGCACTGAGAGACAGACGGTACTGAGAGACATCATCAATATATAGCTAACCCGCTGAGAGACAGAGGGTACTGAGAGACATCATCAATATATAGCTAACCCACTGAGAGACAAAGGGTACTGAGAAACATCATCAATATATATCTAACACACAGAGACAGAGGGCACTGAGAGACATCATCAATATACAGCTAACGCACTGAGAGACAGAGGGTACTGAGAAACATCATCAATATATAGCTAACACACTGAGAGACAGAGGTTACTGAGAAACATCATCAATATATAGCTAACACACTGAGAAACAGAGGGTACTGAGAAAAATCTTCAATATATAGCTAACACACTGAGAGACAGAGGGTACTAAGAAACATCATCAGTATATAGCTAACCCACTGAGAGACAGACGTTACTGAGAAACATCATCAATATATAGCTAACGCACTGAGAGACAGAGGGAATTGAAAGACATCATCAATATTTAGCTAACGCACTGAGAGACAGAGGGTACTGAGATACATCAGCAATATATAGCTAACCCACTGAGAGACAGACGTTACTGAGAAACATCATCAATATATAGCTAACGCACTGAGAGACAGAGGGTACTGAGAAACATCATCAATATATAGCTAACACACTTAGAGACAGAGGGTACTGTGAGACATCATCAATATATAGCTAATGCACTGAGAGACAGTTGGAACTGAGAGACATCATCAATATATAGCTAACCCACTGAGAGACAGACGTTACTGAGAAACATCATCAATATAGAGCTAACGCACTGAGAGACAGAGGGAATTGAGAAACATCATCAATGTATAGCTAACACACAGTGAGACAGAGGGTACTGAGAGCCATAATCAATATATAGCTAACACACTGAGAGACAGAAGTTACTGAGAGACATCATCAATATATAGCTAACACATTGAGAGACAGAGGGTACTGAGAGACATCATCAATATATAGCTAACACATTGAGAGACAGAGGGTACTGAGAGACATCATCAATATATAGCTAGCCCACTGAGAAACAGAGGTTACTGAGAAACATCATCAATATATAGCTAACACACTGAGAGACAGAGGTTACTGAGATACAGCATCAATATATAGCTAACACACTGAGAGACAGAGGGTACTGTGAGACATCATCAATATATATCTAATGCACTGAGAGACAGAGTGTACTGAGAGACATCATCAATAGAGAGCTAACACACTGTGAGACAGAGGGTACTGAGAGACATCATCAATAGAGAGCTAAAACACTGAGAGACAGACGGTACTGAGAAACATCATCAAAATATAGCTAACTCACTGAGAGACACAGGAGACTGAGAGACACCATCAAAAGATTGCTAACGCACTGAGAGACAGAGGAGACTGAGAAACAACATTAATATATAGCAACCTTATTGTGAGACAGAGGTTCCTGAGAAACATCATCAATATTTAGCGAACGCACTGAGAGACAGAGGGCACTGAGAGACATCATCAATATATAGCTAACCCACTGAGAGACAGAGGGTACTGAGAAACATCATCAATATATAGCTAACACACTGAGAGACAGACGGTACTGAGAAACATCATCAATATATAGCTAGCCCACTGCGAGACAGAGGGTACTGAGAGACATCATCAATATATAGCTAACACACTGAGAGACAGAGGTTACTGAGAGACATCATCAATATATAGCTAACGCACTGAGAGACAGAGGTTACTGAGAGACATCATCAATATATAGCTAACGCACTGAGAGACAGAGGGTACTGAGAGACATCATCAATATATAGCTAACACACTGAGAGACAGAGGAGACTGAGATACATCATCAATATATAGCTAACACACTCAGAGACAGAGGGTACTGTGAGACATCATCAATATATAGCTAATGCACTGAGAGACAGAGGAGACTGAGATACATCATCAATATATAGCTAACACACTGAGAGACAGAGGAGACTGAGATACAGCATCAATATATAGCTAACACACTCAGAGACAGAGGGTACTGTGAGACATCATCAATATATAGCTAATGCACTGAGAGACAGAGGGAATTGAAAGATGTCATCAATATTTAGCTAACCCACTGAGAGACAGTGGGTACTGAGAGACATCACCAATATATAGCTAACACACTGAGAGACAGACGGTACTGAGAGACATCATCAATATATAGCTAACACACTGAGAGACACAGGAGACTGAGAAACATCATCAATATATAGCTAACACACTGAGAGACAGACGTCACTGAGAAACATCATCAATATATAGCTAACACACAGAGACAGAGGGCACTGAGAGACATCATCAATAGATAGCTAACACACTGAGAGACAGAGGGCACTGAGAGACATCATCAATATATAGCTAACACATTGAGAGACAGAGGGTACTGAGAGACATCATCAATATAAAGCTAACACACTGAGAGACAGAGGTTACTGAGAGACATCATCAATATATAGCTAACACATTGAGAGACAGAGGGTACTGAGAAACATCATCAATGTATAGCTAACACACAGAGAGACAGAGGGTACTGAGAGCCATCATCAATATATAGCTAACACTGAGAGACAGAGGTTACTGAGAGACATCATCAATATATAGCTAACACATTGAGAGACAGAGGGTACAGAGAGACATCTTCAATATATAGCTAACACACTGAGTGACAGAGGGTACTGAGAAACATCATCAATATATAGCTAACACACTGAGTGACAGAGTAGAATGAGAGACATCATCAATATATAGCTAACACACTGAGAGACAGAGGAGACTGAGATACATCATCAATATATAGCTAACATTCTGAGAGACAGAGGAGACTGAGATACAGAATCAATATATAGCTAACACACTTAGAGACAGAGGGTACTGTGAGACATCATCAATATATAGCTAAAGCACTGAGAGACAGAGGGTACTGAGAGACATCATCAATATATAGCTAACCCACTGAGAGACAGACGTTACTGAGAAACATCATCAATATATAGCTAACGCACTGAGAGACAGAGGGAATTGAAAGACATCATCAATATTTTGCTAAAGCACTGAGAGACAGAGGGTACTGAGGGACATGATCAATATATAGCTAACCCACTGAGAGACAGAGGGTACTGAGAAACATCATCAATATATAGCTAACACACTGAGAGACAGAGGGTACTGAGAAACATCATCAGTATAGAGCTAACACACTGAGAGACAAAGGGTACTGAAAGACATCATCAATAGAGAGCTAACACACTGAGAGACAGATGGTACTGAGAAACATCATCAATATATAGCTAACACACTGAGAGACAGAGCAGACTGAGAGACATCATCAATATATAGCTAACTCACTGAGAGACACAGGAGACTGAGAGACACCATCAAAAGATTGCTGACGCTCTGAGAGACAGAGGAGACTGAGAAACAACATTAATATATAGCAACCTTATTGTGAGACAGAGGTTCCTGAGAAACATCATCAATATTTAGCGAACGCACTGAGAGACAGAGGGTACTGAGAGACATCATCAATATATAGCTAACCCACTGTGAGACAGAGGGTACTTAGAGACATCATCAATATATAGCTAACCCACTGAGAGACAGAGGGTACTGAGAGACATCACCAATATATAGCTAACCCACTGAGAGACAGGCGTTACTGAGAGACATCATCAATATATAGCTAACGCACTGAGAGACAGAGGGTACTGAGAGACATCATCAATATATAGCTAACTCACTGAGAGAGAGAGGAGACTGAGAGACATCATCAATATATAGCTAACCCACTGAGAGACAGACGGTACTGAGAAGCATCATCAATATATAGCTAACGCACTGAGAGACAGAGGGTACTGAGAAACATCATCAATATATAGCTAACGCACTGAGAGACAGAGGGTACTGAGAGACATCATCAATATATAGCTAACTCACTGAGAGAGAGAGGAGACTGAGAGACATCATCAATATATAGCTAACCTACTGAGAGACAGACGGTACTGAGAAACATCATCAATATATAGCTAACACACTGAGAGACAGAGGGTACTGAGAAACATCATCAGTATATAGCTAACGCACTGAGAGACAGAGGGTACTGAGAGACATCATCAATATATAGCTAACTCACTGAGAGAGAGAGGATTCTGAGAGACATCATCAATATATAGCTTACCCACTGAGAGACAGACGGTACTGAGAAACATCATCAATATATAGCTAACACACTGAGAGACAGAGGGTACTGAGAAACATCATCAATATATAGCTAACACACTGAGATACAGAGGGGACTGAGAAACATCATCAATATATAGCTAACCCACTGAGAGACAGAGGGAATTGAAAGACATCATCAATATATAGCTAACACAGTGAGAGACAGAGGGTACTGAGAGACATCATCAATATAGAGCTAACACAATGAGAGACAGAGGGTACTGAGAGACATCATCAATATATGGCTAACACATTGAGAGACAGACGGTACTGAGAAACATCATCTATATATAGCTAACACACTGATATACAGAGCAGACTGAGAGACATGATCAATATATAGCTAACTCACTGAGAGACAGAGGGTACTGAGAAACATCATCAAAATATAGCTAACACACTGAGAGACAGTGCAGACTGACAGACATCATCAGTATAGAGCTAACACACTGAGAGACAAAGGGTACTGAAAGACATCATCAATAGAGAGCTAACACACTGAGAGACAGATGGTACTGAGAAACATCATCAATATATAGCTAACACACTGAGAGACAGAGCAGACTGAGAGACATCATCAATATATAGCTAACTCACTGAGAGACACAGAAGACTGAGAGACACCATCAAAAGATTGCTGACGCTCTGAGAGACAGAGGAGACTGAGAAACAACATTAATATATAGCAACCTTATTGTGAGACAGAGGTTCCTGAGAAACATCATCAATATTTAGCGAACGCACTGAGAGACAGAGGGTACTGAGAGACATCATCAATATATAGCTAACCCACTGTGAGACAGAGGGTACTTAGAGACATCATCAATATATAGCTAACCCACTGAGAGACAGAGGGTACTGAGAGACATCACCAATATATAGCTAACCCACTGAGAGACAGGCGTTACTGAGAGACATCATCAATATATAGCTAACGCACTGAGAGACAGAGGGTACTGAGAGACATCATCAATATATAGCTAACTCACTGAGAGAGAGAGGAGACTGAGAGACATCATCAATATATAGCTAACCCACTGAGAGACAGACGGTACTGAGAAGCATCATCAATATATAGCTAACGCACTGAGAGACAGAGGGTACTGAGAAACATCATCAATATATAGCTAACGCACTGAGAGACAGAGGGTACTGAGAGACATCATCAATATATAGCTAACTCACTGAGAGAGAGAGGAGACTGAGAGACATCATCAATATATAGCTAACCCACTGAGAGACAGACGGTACTGAGAAACATCATCAATATATAGCTAACACACTGAGAGACAGAGGGTACTGAGAAACATCATCAGTATATAGCTAACGCACTGAGAGACAGAGGGTACTGAGAGACATCATCAATATATAGCTAACTCACTGAGAGAGAGAGGATTCTGAGAGACATCATCAATATATAGCTTACCCACTGAGAGACAGACGGTACTGAGAAACATCATCAATATATAGCTAACGCACTGAGAGACAGAGGGAATTGAAAGACATCATCAATATTTTGCTAACGCACTGAGAGACAGAGGGTACTGAGATACATCAGCAATATATAGCTAACGCACTGAGAGACAGACGGTTCTGAGAGACATCATCAATATTTAGCTAACACACTGAGAGACAGAGGAGACTGAGATACATCATCAATATATAGCTAACACACTTAGAGACAGAGGGTACTGTGAGACATCATCAATATATAGCTAAAGCACTGAGAGACAGAGGGTACTGAGAGACATCATCAATATATAGCTAACCCACTGAGAGACAGACGTTACTGAGAAACATCATCAATATATAGCTAACGCACTGAGAGACAGAGGGAATTGAAAGACATCATCAATATTTTGCTAACGCACTGAGAGACAGAGGGTACTGAGATACATCAGCAATATATAGCTAACGCACTGAGAGACAGACGGTTCTGAGAGACATCATCAATATTTAGCTAACACACTGTGAGACAGACGTTACTGAGAAACATCATCTATATAGAGCTAACCCACTGAGAGACAGACGGCACTGAGAGACATCATCAATATACAGCTAACGCACTGAGAGACAGAGGTTACTGAGAAACATCATCAATATATAGCTAACACACTGAGAGACAGAGGTTACTGAGAAACATCATCAATATATAGCTAACACATTGAGAGACAGAGGGTACTGAGAGACATCTTCAATATATAGCTAACACACTGAGTGACAGAGGGTACTGAGAAACATCATCAATATATAGCTAACACACTGAGTGACAGAGTAGAATGAGAGACATCATCAATATATAGCTAACACACTGAGAGACAGAGGAGACTGAGATACATCATCAATATATAGCTAACACACTTAGAGACAGAGGGTACTGTGAGACATCATCAATATATAACTAATGCACTGAGAGACAGAGGGAACTGAGAGACATCATCAATATATAGCTAACCCACTGAGAGACAGACGTTACTGAGAAACATCATCAATATAAAGCTAACGCACTGAGAGACAGAGGGAATTGAAAGACATCATCAATATTTTGCTAACGCACTGAGAGACAGAGGGTACTGAGATACATCAGCAATATATAGCTAACGCACTGAGAGACAGACGGTTCTGAGAGACATCATCAATATTTAGCTAACACACTGTGAGACAGACGTTACTGAGAAACATCATCTATATAGAGCTAACCCACTGAGAGACAGACGGCACTGAGAGACATCATCAATATACAGCTAACGCACTGAGAGACAGAGGTTACTGAGAAACATCATCAATATATAGCTAACACACTGAGAGACAGAGGTTACTGAGAAACATCATCAATATATAGCTAACACATTGAGAGACAGAGGGTACTGAGAGACATCTTCAATATATAGCTAACACACTGAGTGACAGAGGGTACTGAGAAACATCATCAATATATAGCTAACACACTGAGTGACAGAGTAGAATGAGAGACATCATCAATATATAGCTAACACACTGAGAGACAGAGGAGACTGAGATACATCATCAATATATAGCTTACCCACTGAGAGACAGACGGTACTGAGAAACATCATCAATATATAGCTAACACACTGAGAGACAGAGGGTACTGAGAAACATCATCAATATATAGCTAACACACTGAGATACAGAGGGGACTGAGAAACATCATCAATATATAGCTAACCCACTGAGAGACAGAGGGAATTGAAAGACATCATCAATATATAGCTAACACAGTGAGAGACAGAGGGTACTGAGAGACATCATCAATATATAGCTAACACAATGAGAGACAGAGGGTACTGAGAGACATCATCAATATATGGCTAACACATTGAGAGACAGACGGTACTGAGAAACATCATCAATATATAGCTAACACACTGATAGACAGAGCAGACTGAGAGACATCATCAATATGTAGCTAACTCACTGAGAGATTCAGGAGACTGAGAGACACCATCAAAAGTTTGCTAACGCACTGAGAGACAGAGGAGACTGAGAAACAACATGAATATATAGCAACCTTATTGTGAGACAGAGGTTCCTGTGAAACATCATCAATATTTAGCGAACGCACTGCGAGACAGACGGTACTGAGAGACATCATCAATATATAGCTAACCCACAGAGAGACAGAGGGTACTGAGAGATATGATCAATATATAGCTAACGCACTGAGAGACAGAGGGAATTGAATGACATCATCAATATATGGCTAACACAATGAGAGACAGAGGGTACTGAGAGACATCATCAATATATAGCTAACACACTGAGAGACAGACGGTACTGAGAGACATCATCAATATATAGCTAACACACTGAGAGACACAGGAGACTGAGAAACATCATCAATATATAGCTAACACACTGAGAGACAGAGGGTACTGAGAGACATCATCAATATATAGCTAACACATTGAGAGACAGACGTCACTGAGAGACATCATCAATATATAGCTAACACACTGAGAGACAGACGTCACTGAGAAACATCATCAATATATAGCTAACACACAGAGACAGAGGTTACTGAGAGACATCATCAATATATAGCTAACACATTGAGAGACAGAGGGTACTGAGAGACATCATCAATATAAAGCTAACACACTGAGAGACAGAGGTTACTGAGAGACATCATCAATATAAAGCTAACACACTGAGAGACAGAGGGCACTGAGAGACATCATCAATATATAGCTAACACATTGAGAGACAGAGGGTACTGAGAAACATCATCAATGTATAGCTAACACACAGAGAGACACAGGGTACTGAGAGACATCATCAATATATAGCTAACACATTGAGAGACAGAGGGTACTGAGAAACATCATCAATGTATAGCTAACACACAGAGAGACAGAGGGTACTGAGATCCATCATCAATATATAGCTAACACTGAGAGACAGAGGTTACTGAGAGACATCATCAATATATAGCTAACACATTGAGAGACAGAGGGTACAGAGAGACATCTTCAATATATAGCTAACACACTGAGTGACAGAGGGTACTGAGAAACATCATCAATATATAGCTAACACACTGAGTGACAGAGTAGAATGAGAGACATCATCAATATATAGCTAACACTCTGAGAGACAGAGGAGACTGAGATACATCATCAATATATAGCTAACATTCTGAGAGACAGAGGAGACTGAGATACAGCATCAATGTATAGCTAACACACTTAGAGACAGAGGGTACTGTGAGACATCATCAATATATAGCTAAAGCACTGAGAGACAGAGGGTACTGAGAGACATCATCAATATATAGCTAACCCACTGAGAGACAGACGTTACTGAGAAACATCATCAATATATAGCTAACGCACTGAGAGACAGAGGGAATTGAAAGACATCATCAATATTTTGCTAACGCACTGAGAGACAGAGGGTACTGAGATACATCAGCAATATATAGCTAACGCACTGAGAGACAGACGGTTCTGAGAGACATCATCAATATTTAGCTAACACACTGTGAGACAGACGTTACTGAGAAACATCATCTATATAGAGCTAACCCACTGAGAGACAGACGGCACTGAGAGACATCATCAATATACAGCTAACGCACTGAGAGACAGAGGTTACTGAGAAACATCATCAATATATAGCTAACACACTGAGAGACAGAGGTTACTGAGAAACATCATCAATATATAGCTAACACATTGAGAGACAGAGGGTACTGAGAGACATCTTCAATATATAGCTAACACACTGAGTGACAGAGGGTACTGAGAAACATCATCAATATATAGCTAACACACTGAGTGACAGAGTAGAATGAGAGACATCATCAATATATAGCTAACACACTGAGAGACAGAGGAGACTGAGATACATCATCAATATACAGCTAACACACTTAGAGACAGAGGGTACTGTGAGACATCATCAATATATAACTAATGCACTGAGAGACAGAGGGAACTGAGAGACATCATCAATATATAGCTAACCCACTGAGAGACAGACGTTACTGAGAAACATCATCAATATATAGCTAACGCACTGAGAGACAGAGGGAATTGAAAGACATCATCAATATTTAGCTAACGCACTGAGAGACAGAGGGTACTGAGATACATCAGCAATATATAGCTAACCCACTGAGAGACAGACGTTACTGAGAAACATCATCAATATATAGCTAACGCACTGAGAGACAGAGGGAATTGAAAGATGTCATCAATATATAGCTAACACACTGAGAGACAGAGGGTACTGAGAAACATCATCAATATATAGCTAACACAATTAGAGACAGAGGGTACTGTGAGACATCATCAATATATAGCTTATGCACTGAGAGACAGAGGGAACTGAGAGACATCATCAATATATAGCTAACCCACTGAGAGACAGACGTTACTGAGAAACATCATCAATATAGAGCTAACGCACTGAGAGACAGAGGGAATTGAGAAACATCATCAATGTATAGCTAACACACAGTGAGACAGAGGGTACTGAGAGCCATAATCAATATATAGCTAACACACTGAGAGACAGAAGTTACTGAGAGACATCATCAATATATAGCTAACACATTGAGAGACAGAGGGTACTGAGAGACATCATCAATATATAGCTAACACACTGAGTGACAGAGGAGAATGAGAGACATCAACAATATATAGCTAACACACTGAGAGACAGAGGAGACTGAGATACAGCATCAATATATAGCTAACACACTGAGAGACAGAGGGTACTGAGAAACATCATCAATATATAGCTAACACACTGAGTGACAGAGGAGAATGAGAGACATCAACAATATATAGCTAACACACTGAGAGACAGAGGGTACTGGGAGACATCATCAATAGAGAGCTAAAACACTGAGAGACAGACGGTACTGAGAAACATCATCAAAATATAGCTAACACACTGAGAGACAGTGCAGACTGACAGACATCATCAATATATAGCTAACTCACTGAGAGACACAGGAGACTGAGAGACACCATCAAAAGATTGCTAACGCACTGAGAGACAGAGGAGACTGAGAAACAACATTAATATATAGCAACCTTATTGTGAGACAGAGGTTCCTGAGAAACATCATCAATATTTAGCGAACGCACTGAGAGATAGAGGGCACTGAGAGACATCATCAATATATAGCTAACCCACTGAGAGACAGAGGGTACTGAGAGACATCATCAATATATAGCTAACCCACTGAGAGACAGAGGGTACTGAGAGACATCATCAATATATAGCTAACGCACTGAGAGACAGAGGGTACTGAGAAACATCATCAATATATAGCTAGCCCACTGCGAGACAGAGGGTACTGAGAGACATCATCAATATATAGCTAACGCACTGAGAGACAGAGGTTACTGAGAGACATCATCAATATATAGCTAACGCACTGAGAGACAGAGGGTACTGAGAGACATCATCAATATATAGCTATCTCACTGAGAGACAGAGGTTACTGAGAGACATCATCAATATATAGCTAACACATTGAGAGACAGAGGGTACAGAGAGACATCTTCAATATATAGCTAACACACTGAGTGACAGAGGGTACTGAGAAACATCATCAATATATAGCTAACACATTGAGAGACAGAGGAGACTGAGATACATCATCAATATATAGCTAACACACTGAGAGACAGAGGAGACTGAGATACAGCATCAATATATAGCTAACACACTCAGAGACAGAGGGTACTGAGAGACATCATCAATATATAGCTATCTCACTGAGAGACAGAGGTTACTGAGAGACATCATCAATATATAGCTAACACATTGAGAGACAGAGGGTACAGAGAGACATCTTCAATATATAGCTAACAGACTGAGTGACAGAGGGTACTGAGATACATCATCAATATTAGCTAACACACTGAGTGACAGAGTAGAATGAGAGATATCATCAATATATAGCTAACAGACTGAGAGACAGAGGAGACTGAGATACATCATCAATATATAGCTAACACACTGAGAGACAGGGGGTACTGAGAAACATCATCAATATATAGCTAACACACTGAGAGAGAGAGGAGACTGAGATACATCATCAATATATAGCTAACGCACTGAGAGACAGAGGGTACTGAGAGACATCATCAATATATAGCTAACCCACTGAGAGACAGAGGGTACTGAGAAACATCATCAATATATAGCTAACACACTGAGAGACAGAGGGTACTGAGAAACATCATCAGTATAGAGCTAACACACTGAGAGACAATGGGTACTGAAAGACATCATCAATAGAGAGCTAACACACTGAGAGACAGATGGTACTGAGAAACATCATCAATATATAGCTAACACACTGAGAGACAGAGCAGACTGAGAGACATCATCAATATATAGCTAACTCACTGAGAGACACAGGAGACTGAGAGACACCATCAAAAGATTGCTGACGCTCTGAGAGACAGAGGAGACTGAGAAACAACATTAATATATAGCAACCTTATTGTGAGACAGAGGTTCCTGAGAAACATCATCAATATTTAACGAACGCACTGAGAGACAGAGGGTACTGAGAGACATCATCAATATATAGCTAACCCACTGTGAGACAGAGGGTACTTAGAGACATCATCAATATATAGCTAACCCACTGAGAGACAGAGGGTACTGAGAGACATCACCAATATATAGCTAACCCACTGAGAGACAGGCGTTACTGAGAGACATCATCAATATATAGCTAACGCACTGAGAGACAGAGGGTACTGAGAGACATCATCAATATATAGCTAACTCACTGAGAGAGAGAGGAGACTGAGAGACATCATCAATATATAGCTAACCCACTGAGAGACAGACGGTACTGAGAAACATCATCAATATATAGCTAACACACTGAGAGACAGAGGGTACTGAGAAACATCATCAGTATATAGCTAACGCACTGAGAGACAGAGGGTACTGAGAGACATCATCAATATATAGCTAACTCACTGAGAGAGAGAGGATTCTGAGAGACATCATCAATATATAGCTTACCCACTGAGAGACAGACGGTACTGAGAAACATCATCAATATATAGCTAACACACTGAGAGACAGAGGGTACTGAGAAACATCATCAATATATAGCTAACACACTGAGATACAGAGGGGACTGAGAAACATCATCAATATATAGCTAACCCACTGAGAGACAGAGGGAATTGAAAGACTTCATCAATATATAGCTAACACAGTGAGAGACAGAGGGTACTGAGAGACATCATCAATATATAGCTAACACAATGAGATACAGAGGGTACTGAGAGACATCATCAATATATAGCTAACACATTGAGAGATAGACGGTACTGAGAAACATCATCTATATATAGCTAACACACTGATATACAGAGCAGACTGAGAGACATGATCAATATATAGCTAACTCACTGAGAGACAGAGGGTACTGAGAAACATCATCAATATATAGCTAACACACTGAGAGACAGACGGTACTGAGAGACATCATCAATATATAGCTAACACAATGAGAGACAGAGGGTACTGAGAGACATCATCAATATATAGCTAACACATTGAGAGACAGACGGTACTGAGAAACATCATCAATATATAGCTAACACACTGATAGACAGAGCAGACTGAGAGACATCATCAATATGTAGCTAACTCACTGAGAGATTCAGGAGACTGAGAGACACCATCAAAAGTTTGCTAACGCACTGAGAGACAGAGGAGACTGAGAAACAACATGAATATATAGCAACCTTATTGTGAGACAGAGGTTCCTGTGAAACATCATCAATATTTAGCGAACGCACTGAGAGACAGACGGTACTGAGAGACATCATCAATATATAGCTAACCCACAGAGAGACAGAGGGTACTGAGAGATATGATCAATATATAGCTAACGCACTGAGAGACAGAGGGAATTGAATGACATCATCAATATATGGCTAACACAATGAGAGACAGAGGGTACTGAGAGACATCATCAATATATAGCTAACACACTGAGAGACAGACGGTACTGAGAGACATCATCAATATATAGCTAACACACTGAGAGACACAGGAGACTGAGAAACATCATCAATATATAGCTAACACACTGAGAGACAGACGTCACTGAGAAACATCATCAATATATAGCTAACACACAGAGACAGAGGGCACTGAGAGACATCATCAATAGATAGCTAACACATTGAGAGACAGAGGGTACTGAGAAACATCATCAATGTATAGCTAACACACAGAGAGACACAGGGTACTGAGAGACATCATCAATATATAGCTAACACATTGAGAGACAGAGGGTACTGAGAAACATCATCAATGTATAGCTAACACACAGAGAGACAGAGGGTACTGAGAGCCATCATCAATATATAGCTAACACTGAGAGACAGAGGTTACTGAGAGACATCATCAATATATAGCTAACACATTGAGAGACAGAGGGTACAGAGAGACATCTTCAATATATAGCTAACACACTGAGTGACAGAGGGTACTGAGAAACATCATCAATATATAGCTAACACACTGAGTGACAGAGTAGAATGAGAGACATCATCAATATATAGCTAACACACTGAGAGACAGAGGAGACTGAGATACATCATCAATATATAGCTAACATTCTGAGAGACAGAGGAGACTGAGATACAGCATCAATATATAGCTAACACACTTAGAGACAGAGGGTACTGTGAGACATCATCAATATATAGCTAAAGCACTGAGAGACAGAGGGTACTGAGAGACATCATCAATATATAGCTAACCCACTGAGAGACAGACGTTACTGAGAAACATCATCAATATATAGCTAACGCACTGAGAGACAGAGGGAATTGAAAGACATCATCAATATTTTGCTAACGCACTGAGAGACAGAGGGTACTGAGATACATCAGCAATATATAGCTAACGCACTGAGAGACAGACGGTTCTGAGAGACATCATCAATATAGAGCTAACACACTGTGAGACAGACGTTACTGAGAAACATCATCTATATAGAGCTAACCCACTGAGAGACAGACGGCACTGAGAGACATCATCAATATATAGCTAACACACTGAGAGACAGAGGGTACTGAGAGACATCATCAATATATAGATAACGGACTGAGAGACAGAGGGTACTGAGAAACATCTTCAATATATAGCTAACCCACTGAGAGACAGAGGGTACTGAGAGACTTCACCAATATATAGCTAACCCACTGAGAGACAGACGTTACTGAGAGACATGATCAATATATAGCTAACACACTGAGAGACAGAGGGTACTGAGAGACATCATCAATATATAGCTAACCCACTGAGAGACAGACGTTACTGAGAGACATGATCAATATATAGCTAACACACTGAGAGACAGAGGGTACTGAGAGACATCATCAATATATAGCTAACCCACTGAGAGACAGACGTTACTGAGAGACATGATCAATATATAGCTAACACACTGAGATACAGAGGGGACTGAGAAATATCATCAATAGAGAGCTAACACACTGAGAGACAGACGGCACTGAGAAACATCATCAATATATAGCTAACACACTGAGAGAGAGAGCAGACTGAGAGACATCATCAATATATAGCTAACTCACTGAGAGACACAGGAGACTGAGAAACAACATGAATATATAGCAACCTTATTGTCAGACATAGGTTCCTGTGAAACATCATCAATATTTAGCGAACGCACTGAGAGACAGACAGTCTGAGAGACATCATCAATATATAGCTAACCTGCTGAGAGACAGAGGGTACTGAGAGACATCATCAATATATAGCTAACCCACTGAGAGACACAGGGTACTGAGAAACATCATCAATATATAGCTAACACACTGAGAGACAGAGGGTACTGAGAAACATCATTAATATATAGCTAACACACTGAGAGACAGAGGTTACTGAGAAACATCATCAATATATAGCTAACACACTGAGAGACAGAGGTTGCTGAGAAACATCATCAGTATATAGCTAACACACTGAGAGACAGAGGGTACTGAGAGACATCATCAATATATAGCTAACTCACTGAGAGACAGAGGGTACTGAGAAACATCATCAATATATAGCTAACACACTGAGAAACAGAGGGTACTGAGAAACATCTTCAAAATATAGCTAAAACACTGAGAGACAGAAGGTACTGAGAGACATCATCAATATATAGCTATCTCACTGAGAGAGAGAGGAGACTGAGAGACATCATCAATATATAGCTAACCCACTGAGAGACAGAAGGTACTGAGAAACATCATCAATATCTAGCTAACCCACTGAGAGACAGACGGTACTGAGAAACATCATCAATATATAGCTAACACACTGAGAGACAGAGGGTACTGAGAAACATCATCAATATATAGCTAACACACTGAGAGACAGAGGGTACAGAGAAACATCATCAATATATAGCTAACACAATGAGAGACAGAGGGTACTGAGAGACATCATCAATATATAGCTAACACATTGAGAGACAGAGGGAATTGAAAGACATCATCAATATATGGCTAACACACTGAGTGACAGAGGGTACTGAGAAACATCATCAATATATAGCTAACACACTGAGTGACAGAGTAGAATGAGAGACATCATCAATATATAGCTAACACACTGAGAGACAGAGGTTACTGAGAGACATCATCAATATATAGCTAACACATTGAGAGACAGAGGGTACAGAGAGACATCTTCAATATATAGCTAACACACTGAGTGACAGAGTGTACTGAGAAACATCATCAATATATAGCTAACACACTGAGTGACAGAGTAGAATGAGAGACATCATCAATATATAGCTAACACACTGAGTGACAGAGTAGAATGAGAGACATCATCAATATATAGCTAACACACTGAGAGACAGAGGAGACTGAGATACAGCATCAATATATAGCTAACACACTTAGAGACAGAGGGTACTGTGAGACATCATCAATATATAGCTAATGCACTGAGAGACAGAGGGTACTGAGAGACATCATCAATATATAGCTAACCCACTGAGAGACAGACGTTACTGATAAACATCATCAATATATAGCTAACACACTTAGAGACAGAGGGTACTGTGAGACATCATCAATATATAGCTAATGCACTGAGAGACAGAGGGTACAGAGAGACATCATCAATATATAGCTAACCCACTGAGAGACAGACGTTACTGAGAAACATCATCAATATATAGCTAACACACTGAGAGACAGAGGGTACTGAGAAACATCATCAATATATAGCTAACACACTGAGAGATAGAGGGTACTGAGAAACATCATCAATATATAGCTAACACACTGAGAGACAGAGGGTACTGAGAGACATCATCAATATATAGCTAACACAATGAGAGACAGAGGGTACTGAGAGACATCATCAATATATAGCTAACACATTGAGAGACAGAGGGAATTGAAAGACATCATCAATATATGGCTAACACACTGAGTGACAGAGGGTACTGAGAAACATCATCAATATATAGCTAACACACTGAGTGACAGAGTAGAATGAGAGACATCATCAATATATAGCTAACACACTGAGAGACAGAGGTTACTGAGAGACATCATCAATATATAGCTAACACATTGAGAGACAGAGGGTACAGAGAGACATCTTCAATATATAGCTAACACACTGAGTGACAGAGGGTACTGAGAAACATCATCAATATATAGCTAACACACTGAGTGACAGAGTAGAATGAGAGACATCATCAATATATAGCTAACACACTGAGTGACAGAGTAGAATGAGAGACATCATCAATATATAGCTAACACACTGAGAGACAGAGGAGACTGAGATACAGCATCAATATATAGCTAACACACTTAGAGACAGAGGGTACTGTGAGACATCATCAATATATAGCTAATGCACTGAGAGACAGAGGGTACTGAGAGACATCATCAATATATAGCTAACCCACTGAGAGACAGACGTTACTGAGAAACATCATCAATATATAGCTAACGCACTGAGAGACAGAGGGAATTGAAAGACATCATCAATATTTTGCTAACGCACTGAGAGACAGAGGGTACTGAGATACATCAGCAATATATAGCTAACGCACTGAGAGACAGACGGTTCTGAGAGACATCATCAATATAGAGCTAACGCACTGAGAGACAGACGTTACTGAGAAACATCATCTATATAGAGCTAACCCACTGAGAGACAGACGGCACTGAGAGACATCATCAATATATAGCGAACACACAGAGACAGAGGGTACTGAGAGACATCATCAATATATAGCTAACCCACTGAGAGACAGAGGGTACTGAGAGACATCATCAATATATAGCTAACCCACTGAGAGACACAGGGTACTGAGAAACATCATCAATATATAGCTAACACACTGAGAGATCGACGGTACTGAGAAACATCATCAATATACAGCTAACGCACTGAGAGACAGAGGGTACTGAGAAACATCATTAATATATAGCTAACACACTGAGAGACAGACGGCACTGAGAGACATCATCAATATATAGCTAACAGACTGAGAGACAGACGGTACTGAGAGACATCATCAATATATAGCTAACACACTGAGAGACAGAGGGCACTGAGAAACATCATCAATACATAGCCAACACACTGAGAGACAGAGGAGACTGAGAGACATCATCAATATATAGCTAACACACTGAGAGACAGAGGGTACTGAGAGACATCATCAATATATAGCTAACGCACTGAGAGACACAGGAGACTGAGACACATCATCAATATATAGCTAACACACTGAGAGACAGACGTTACTGAGAAACATCATCAATATATAGCTAACACACAGAGACACAGGGCACTGAGAGACATCATCAATATATAGCTAACACATTCAGAGACAGAGGGAATTGAAAGACATCATCAATATATGGCTAACACAGTGAGAGACAGAGGGTACTGAGAGACATCATCAATATATAGCTAACACACTGAGAGACAGACGGTACTGAGAGACATCATCAATAAATAGCATACATTTAGCATACAAAATGATCAGGGGGTTGGATAGGGTGGACAGTGAGAGCCTTCTCCCGCGGATGGATATGGCTGGCACGAGGGGACATAACTTTAAACTGAGGGGTAATAGATATAGGACAGAGGTCAGAGGTAGGTTCTTTACGCAAAGAGTAGTGATGCCGTGGAATGCCCTACCTGCTACAGTGGTGAACTCGCCAACATTGAGGGCATTTAAAAGTTTATTGGATAAACATATGGATGATAATGGCATAGTGTAGGTTGGATGGCTTTTGTTTCGGTGCAACATCGTGGGTCGAAGGGCCTGTACTACGCTGTATTGTTCTATGTTCTATGTTCTAAATAGCTAACACACTAAGAGACAGAGGGCACTGAGAAACATCATCAATACATAGCGAACACACTGAGAGACAGAGGAGACTGAGAGACATCATCAATATATAGCTAACACACTGAGAGACACAGGAGACTGAGAAACATCATCAATATATAGCTAACACACTGAGAGACAGACGTTACTGAGAAACATCATCAATATATAGCTAACACACAGAGACAGAGGGCACTGAGAGACATCATCAATATATAGCTAACACACTGAGAGACAGAGGTTACTGAGAGACATCATCAATATATAGCTAACACATTGAGAGACAGAGGGTACAGAGAGACATCTTCAATATATAGCTAACACACTGAGAGACAGAGGTTACTGAGAGACATCATCAATATATAGCTAGCCCACTGAGAAACAGAGGTTACTGAGAAACATCATCAATATATAGCTAACACTGAGAGACAGAGGGTATTGAGAAACATCATAAATGTCTAGCTAACACACAGTGAGACAGAGGGTACTGAGAGCCATCATCAATATATAGCTAACACACTGAGAGACAGAATTTACTGAGAGACATCATCAATATGTAGCTAACACATTGAGAGACAGAGGGTACTGAGAGACATCATCAATATATAGCTAACACACTGAGTGACAGAGGGTACTGAGATACATCATCAATATATAGCTAACACACTGAGAGACAGTGGAGACTGTGATACATCATCAATATATAGCTAACACACTGAGAGACAGAGGGTACTGTGAGACATCATCATTATATATCTAATGCACTGAGAGACACAGGGTACTGAGAGACATCATCAATATATAGCTAACCCACTGAGAGACAGACGTTACTGAGAAACATCATCATATAAAGCTAACGCACTGAGAGACAGAGGGAATTGAAAGACATCATCAATATATAGCTAACGCACTGAGAGACAGTGGGTACAGAGAGACATCATCAATATATAGCTAACACACTGAGAGACAGACGTTACTGAGAAACATCATCAATATAGAGCGAACCCACTGAGAGACAGACGGCACTGAGAAACATCATCAATATACAGCGAACACACAGACACAGAGTGTACTGAGAGACATCATCAATATATAGCTAACCCACTGAGAGACAGAGGGAACTGAGAGACGTCATCAATATATAGCTAACACACTGAGAGACAGAGGTTAATGAGCGACATCATCAATATATATCTAACACATTGAGAGACAGAGGGTACTGAGAAACATCATCAATATATACGTAACACACAGAGAGACAAAGGGTACTGAGAGACATCATCAATATATAGCCAACACACTGAGAGACAGAGGTTACTGAGAGACATCATCAATATATAGCTAACACACTGAGAGACAGAGGCGACTGAGATACATCATCAATATATCGCTAACCCACTGAGAGACAGACGTTACTGATAAACATCATCAATATATAGCCAACGCACTGAGAGACAGAGGGTACTGAGAGACATCATCAATATATAGCGAACACACTGAGAGACAGAGGGTATGGAGAGACATCATCAATATGTAACTAACACACTGAGAGACAGACGGTTCTGAGAAACATCATCAATATATATCTAACACACTGAGAGACAGAGGGCACTGACAAACATCATCAATATATAGCTAACACACAGAGACAGAGTTTACCGAGAGACATCATCAATATATAGCTAACCCACTGAGAGACAGAGGGTACTGATGGATATGATCAATATATAGCTAACACACTGAGAGACAGAGGGTACTGAGAAACATCATCAATATATAGCTAACACACTGAGGGGCAGAGGGTACTGAGAGACATCATCAATAGATAGTTAACACATTGAGAGACAGAGGGTACTGAGAGACACCATCAATATATGGCTAACACACTGAGAGACAGAGGGTACTCAGAGACATCATCAATATATCGCTAACACATTGAGAGACAGAGGGTACTGAGAGACATCATCAATATATAGCTAACACACTGAGTGACAGAGGAGAATGATAGACATCATCAATATATAGCTAACACACTGAGAGACAGAGGAGACTGAGATACATCATCAATATATAGCTAACACATTGAGAGACAGAGGTTACTGAGAGACATCATCAATATATAGCTAACACACAGAGAGACAGAGGGTACTGAGAGACATCATCAGTATATAGCTAACACATTGAGAGACAGAGTGTACTGAGAAACATCATCAATATATAGCTAACACACTGAGAGACAGAGGTTACTGAGAGACATCATCAATATATAGCTAACACACAGAGAGACAGAGGGTACTGAGAGACATCATCAATATATAGCTAACACACTGAGAGACAGAGGGTACTGAGAGACATCAATATATAGCTAACACATTGAGAGACAGAGGGTGCTGAGAGATATCATCAATATATAGCTAACACACTGAGTGACAGAGGAGAATGAGAGACATCATCAATATATAGCTAACACACTGAGTGACAGAGGAGAATGAGAGACATCATCAATATATAGCTAACACACTGAGAGACAGAGGAGACTGCGATACAGCATCAATATATAGCTAACACACTGAGAGACAGAGGAAACTGAGATACATCATCAATATATAGCTAACACACAGAGAGACAGAGGGTACTGTGAGACATCATCAATATATAGCTAACGCACTGAGAGACAGGCGTTACTGAGAAACATCATCAAAATATAGCTAACGCCGTGAGAGACAGAGGGTACTGAGATACATCATCAATATATAGCTAACACACTGAGAGACAGAGGGTACTGAGAAATATCATCAATATATAGCTAAGACACTGAGAGACAGGGATGACTGAGAGACATCATCATTATATAGCTAACACACTGAGAGACAGAGGTGACTGAGAGACATCATCAATATATAGCTAAGACACTGAGAGACAGAGCTTACTGAGAGACATCATCAATATATAGCTAACCCACTGAGAGACAGAGGATACTGATGGACATCATCAATATTTAGCTAACTCACTGAGACAGAGCAGACTGAGAGACATCATCAATATATAGCTAACGCACGGAGCGACAGACAGTACTGATAGACATCATCAATATATAGGTAACGCACTGAGGGACAGACGGTACTGAGAGACATCATCAATATCTAGCTAACACACTGAGTGACAGAGGGTACTGAGAAACATCATCAATATAAGCTAACACACTGAGTGACAGAGTAGAATGAGAGACATCATCAATATATAGCTAACACACTGAGAGACAGAGGTTACTGAGAGACAACGTCAATATATAGCTAACACATTGAGAGACAGAGGGTACAGAGAGACATCTTCAATATATAGCTAACACACTGAGTGACAGAGGGTACTGAGAGACATCATCAATATATAGCTAACCCACTGAGAGACAGGCGTTACTGAGAAACATCATCAATATATAGCTAACGCACTGAGAGACAGAGGGAATTGAAAGACATCATCAATATTTAGCTAACGCACTGAGAGACAGAGGTTACTGAGCGACATCATCAATATATAGCTAACACATTGAGAGACAGAGGGTATTGAGAAACATCATCAATGTATAGCTAACACACAGTGAGACAGAGGGTACTGAGAGCCATCATCAATATATAGCTAACACACTGAGAGACAGAAGTTACTGAGAGACATCATCAATATATAGCTAACACATTGAGAGACAGAGGGTACTGAGAGACATCATCAATATATAGCTAACACACTGAGGGACAGAGGGTACTGAGAAACATAATCAATATATAGCTAACACACTGAGAGACAGAGGAGAATGAGAGACATCATCAATATATAGCTAACTCACTTAGAGACAGAGGGTACTGTGAGACATCATCAATATATATCTAATGTACTGAGAGACAGAGTGTACTGAGAGACATCATCAATAGAGAGCTAACACACTGAGAGACAGAGGGTACTGAGAGACATCATCAATAGAGAGCTAAAACACTGAGAGACAGACGGTACTGAGAAACATCATCAAAATATAGCTAACACACTGAAAGACAGAGCAGACTGACAGACATCATCAATATATAGCTAACTCACTGAGAGACACAGGAGACTGTGAAACAACATTAATATATAGCAACCTTATTGTGAGACAGAGGTTCCTGAGAAACATCATCAATATTTAGCGAACGCACTGAGAGACAGAGGGCACTGAGAGACATCATCAATATATAGCTAACCCACTGAGAGACAGAGGGTACTGAGAGAGATCATCAATATATAGCTAACGCACTGAGAGACAGAGGGTACTGAGAAACATCATCAATATATAGCTAGCCCACTGAGAGACAGTCGTTACTGAGAAACATCATCAATATATTGCTAACGCACTGAGAGACAGAGGGAATTGAAAGATATCATCAATATTTAGCTAACGCACTGAGAGACGTTACTGAGAAACATCATCTATATAGAGCTAACACACTGAGAGACAGAGGGTACTAACAAACATCATCATATTATAGCTAACATACTGAGAAACAGAGGGTACTGAGAAACATCTTCAATATATACCTAACACACTGAGTGACAGAGTAGAATGAGAGACATCATCAATATATAGCTAACACACTGAGAGACAGAGGAGACTGAGATACATCATCAATATATAGCTAACACACTGAGAGACAGAGGAGACTGAGATACAGCATCAATATATAGCTAACACACTGAGAGACAGAGGAGACTGAGATACAGCATCAATATATAGCTAATGCACTGAGAGACAGAGGGTACTGAGAGAAATCATCAATATATAGCTAATACACAGAGACAGAGGGTACTGAGAGACATCATCAATATATAGCTAACCCACTGAGAGGCAGACGTTACTGAGAAACATCATCAATATATAGCTAACGCACTGAGAGACAGAGGGAATTGAAAGATGTCATCAATATTTAGCTAACCCACTGAGAGACAGAGGGTACTGAGAGACATCACGAATATATAGCTAACCCACTGAGAGACAGGCGTTACTGAGAGACATCATCAATATATAGCTAACGCACTGAGAGACAGAGGGTACTGAGAGACATCATCAATATATAGCTAACACATTGAGAGACAGAGGTTACTGAGAGACATCATCAATAAAATAGCTAACACATTGAGAGACAGAGGGTACTGAGAGACATCATCAATATATAGCTAACACACTGAGTGACAGAGGGTACTGAGAAACATCATCAATATATAGCTAACACACTGAGAGACAGAGGTTACTGAGAAATATCATCAGTATATAGCTAACACACTGAGAGACAGAGGGTACTGAGAAACATCATCAGTATATAGCTAACACACTGAGAGACAGAGGTTACTGAGTGACATCATCAATATATAGCTAACACATTGAGAGACAGAGGGTATTGAGAAACATCATCAATGTATAGCTAACACATTGAGAGACAGAGGGTATTGAGAAACATCATCAATGTATAGCTAACACACAGTGAGACAGAAGTTACTGAGATACATCATCAATATATAGCTAACACACTGAGAGACAGAGGAGACTGAGATACATCATCAATATATAGCTAACACACTGAGAGACAGAGGTTACTGAGTGACATCATCAATATATAGCTAACACATTGAGAGACAGAGGGTATTGAGAAACATCATCAATGTATAGCTAACACATTGAGAGACAGAGGGTATTGAGAAACATCATCAATGTATAGCTAACACACAGTGAGACAGAAGTTACTGAGATACATCATCAATATATAGCTAACACACTGAGAGACAGAGGTTACTGAGATACATCATCAATATATTACCAACACAATGAGAGACAGAGGGTACTGTGAGACATCATCAAAATATATCTAATGCACTGAGAGACAGAGTGTACTGAGAGACATCATCAATAGAGAGCTAACACACTGAGAGACAGAGGGTACTGAGAGACATCATCAATAGAGAGCTAAAACACTGAGAGACAGACGGTACTGAGAAACATCATCAAAATATAGCTAACACACTGAGAGACAGAGCAGACTGACAGACATCATCAATATATAGCTAACTCACTGAGAGACACAGGAGACTGAGAGACACCATCAAAAGATTGCTAACGCACTGAGAGACAGAGGAGACTGAGAAACAACATTAATATATAGCAACCTTATTGTGAGACAGAGGTTCCTGAGAAACATCATCAATATTTAGCGAACGCACTGAGAGACAGAGGGCACTGAGAGACATCATCAATATATAGCTAACCCACTGAGAGACAGAGGGTACTGAGAGACATCATCAATATATAGCTAACGCACTGAGAGACATAGGGTACTGAGAAACATCATCAATATATAGCTAGCCCACTGCGAGACAGAGGGTACTGAGAGACATCATCAATATATAGCTAACGCACTGACAGACAGAGGGTACTGAGAGACATCATCAATATATAGCTATCTCACTGAGAGACAGAGGTTACTGCGAGACATCATCAATATATAGCTAACACATTGAGAGACAGAGGGTACAGAGAGACATCTTCAATATATAGCTAACACACTGAGTGACAGAGGGTACTGAGAAACATCATCAATATATAGCTAACACACTGAGAGACAGAGGAGACTGAGATACATCATCAATATATAGCTAACACACTGAGAGACAGAGGAGACTGAGATACAGCATCAATATATAGCTAACACACTTAGAGACAGAGGGAACTGAGAGACATCATCAATATATAGCTAACACACTGAGTGACAGAGGGTACTGAGAAACATCATCAATATATAGCTAACACACTGAGAGACAGAGGAGACTGAGATACAGCATCAATATATAGCTAACACACTTAGAGACAGAGGGTACTGTGAGACATCATCAATATATAGCTAATGCACTGAGAGACAGAGGGTATTGAGAGAAATCATCAATATATAGCTAACCCACTGAGAGACAGAGGTTACTGAGAGACATCATCAATATATAGCTAACACACTGAGAGACAGAGGGTACTGAGAGAAATCATCAATATATAGCTAATGCACTGAGAGACAGAGGGTACTGAGAGAAATCATCAATATATAGCTAACCCACTGAGAGACAGACGTTACTGAGAAACATCATCAATATATAGTGTTGATCTCCAAATTTCTTTCTCTGTCAGTCTGGCCTCAATAAAAGTTGAGACGGATTCGCACGTAAACAGAAGTTATTTATTTAGCTTGCAAGCTTAATCATCTTACAGAAATGTAAAAGGACATCCAGCCTCTTACACTCCAAAAAACGACTGACTAAAAGACAAAGGGATCTCTGCAAAATCAATTCAAATGGTATCAAGTTCCACATACTCGACGGACATAGGTCAGCCTAGGTCCCTCCTGACCTGTTTAATCTATTCTGATTGGCTCACTTCCAATCCCTTTCTCTGGCCCCTATCAATGCAGCATCACTCTCATAGACACACCTCTTCCTGCTTTTTCCATGCGGTCTCGAATTCCTTTGTCCCTAACTGCAAGAATCAAAGTGGCTTATTTCTACATTACATTAACTAGTATCTCTAAAGTAACTATTTTATATCACATTCGTCATTCCCTCCTTTTATCATTCCATGATAACCGAACTATCCAATCTATAGCTACGGTTCCTCATCTAAAAAGATCCGTCGCTGCATTTCCAATTCCTGTCTTAGCCCCCCTTCATCTGCTTCACCCTCATGGATTTTAACAGTTAAATTTTTTTTCTCGGTGATTGGGGTGGTGATCTGATCTAGTGCACCCCGCATTTTACCCATCACACATTTAAGGATGGCCAGGCCCACAAAGATGCAGCCGATAGCTACCACTAGATACATGGCCATATTTATCAACCAGTCCTTCCATCCTCCAAATCCCCAGTCACCCCAAGAGCCAGGATCCTGCATCCCGTCCAAGTGATCCCGTATGCGATCCATAAATTTAGTGATGTTAGCAGTCAAGTCCTGAATCCCCATAATACACTTGCCCTGTACTATGGCGCATACCCCACCCTCACGGGCCAGAAGATAGTCAAGAGCATACCGGTTCTGCATTGCAAACAACCGTAGCTGAGACAACTCCTTAGTTATTGCCCCGAGGGCTCCCAAGGTTTCATTTCCCAAAATGGTAAGGCCGCAAATAAAATAATTCCGATCACTAACAGCCAAAGAACCCCCCACACCTCCCAGTGTCAATACGCTCAGAATGCCCCACCCGGTTGGCCCCGGTTGGGTGCAAGAACCTGAGGTTTTTTCCAGTTCTCGCAAAATTCAGCAGAGACTGCCCGGCGTGCTAACTGATTATGCAGGTTCCACGCCGAAGGGCAGGGGACTGTGGTAGGGACTAGAGTCCCTATAGCAATTCGGCGGGGAAATGGGGGTGACAAAACGTTGGTCGCCGTACCATTAAATAAAAAGTAGTATCCTTGTTCCGTGTGGAGACTAGCATCACAATCAGCATATCGGTTGCGTAAGGACCTCCCAGTAGCCCAGTTTATCCAATTTTGAAATGCCCATTCGGGCCGCCCAGCAATGCGGAAATCCCTATTCCCAACAGTGATATGAGAGACATTCGCCCAGCCACAAAGGAGCTGGAGGCCAGCGTTCAATGGAACGCAAGTGGTGTTATAACAAACGCATTGGCCAGACGCCTGGGTGATATGGCACCTCCTGTCCGTACAGGTGGGAAACAGACATGTTATATTTGTGTCCACCTCTACCAGCAAACAGCCATATCCTTCACTGCTGAAGCAATTCTCGTACGACCGGGAATCCCTATTGGGAGTGAAGTGGCTAGGTATGTACGCCCTCCACCGTCGCAGCCTATCGTACTGTGAATGGGAATTATCCCGAGGGAGGGGAAGGCAAATAGCCGGTGGTGCTGAATCCGGATCGTAAGGAAGAGTGACGTGCTCGGGCAATGGCTCGGAACGCTGACAATGAACCACCGTTTGGGGAGCGCCCCAAAGCGGTGAAACAGAAAATAACCGAGACACCGCTGCGGGGTTTGGGTAGCAGACAACCCGTCCCTGGCCATACAGACGGTGGTAAATCTGGTAGAAGAGATTCATACTACCCGGGTTTTCCTCAGTTTGGCCTTTAATTAACTTAAGTGTATCTCCCGGTAACCTACGTTCTAGCTGTACTTCCCTTCTCACACGCCCCGTCCTCTCTCTAGTCCCTTTCTCTTTCTCATGGTCTCTTCCTACACTCTTCTGACAGCTTGATGTTACCTTTATTGTACCACTTTTAACACATCCAAAATCAAATTTACATGTATTCCAAAAACAAGGCAATGTCCATATAATGTTCCCTTCCCATCGCCGGGACCGGTGCAGCTGCTTCATGACTCCCGCATTCTCCTTAACTTTGATGACCTTCCATGAGTCGATACCATGTCCTCGTATATGGGGGCAGTGAAGAACATCACCTGTGCATAGGTGATGTATCCTTGTAGATTGGTTGGGGCTACACAGATACATAATATTCCCCTTTTCCATGTCCATCGCCAATAACACGCCAAGCGAAGTGAGGCCAAATATCAGACAGACGATGCGTAGCCACTCCATCATGCTCCACACCTGTAAAATAGCACTGGAGAAGGGAGGCAGGTTAGTATCCGACCTTTTACAGTAGTGGAGATGGACTCAATTTACAGTGATGTAGGTGGACCCAAGCACTTCGCCCCTCCACTTTAACTGCTGTGGGGGTGGTAAGGAGAACTTGGAAGGGCCCATCCCATCGCGGCTCCGACCCCTTCCAAGTCCAATTTTTGACCATGACATAACTACCGGGCTGGACTGAAAGCGAGCTAGGTACTGGGGGCAATGGCTCGTGAGCCGCGCGGACTTGGCCATGGAGTTCCTTGAGCACTTGCGTAAGGGCCAGAACATAGGTGGTCATTTCCTCAGTCATCTGATGAAACTGAACCCGTCTGGGAACCTGCAGGCTCCAAGGAGTTCTAAGAGGCCTGCCATAGAGAATCTCGGCGGGAGAGAGCCGGGCTGGTCCCGCAGGTGTAACCCGCAGCTGGAAGAGGGCAACGGGGAGCAACTTAAGCCATGTCAGTCCCGTGTCTGCTCTTAATTTAGCCAATTTAGTTTTGAGGGTCTGATTGTGTCTTTCAACCAACCCGGCTGCCTGCGGTCTGTAAGCACAGTGTAACTGCTGGCGTATGCCCAACTGGGAGCAAAACTCCTTGTTAATTTGTCCAATAAAATGAGGCCCATTATCAGAACTTAACTGAGCTGGTATACCGTACCGGGGAATGATTTCCCTCATCAAGACTTTAACCACAGTAGCAGCTTTATTATCGATAGTCGGATACGCCTCGACCCATCTGCTGAACACATCCACAATGACCAAAACATATTTGTAACATTGACACCTTTCCAACTCAATGTAATCCATTTGGAGCGTCTCAAAGGGACCACTGGGCAACGGGGTTTGCCCCTTCCCACAAGGGATACCTTTTCCGGTGTTATATTGCTGACAAATCAAACACCGATTACTGATACTTTGGGCCAACCCCTGCATTTTAGGGTGCCACCAAGTGTCCAGCAACAAATCACTAGTCCCCCGAGCCCCACAATGAGTTGCAAAGTGTACACATTCGATGACCCATAAAGCCAGTACATCAGACATACAAGTCTGATGTGCAGGCGTGGTCCATAAAGAGGAAACAGAATCATATGTACAACCTAACCGTTTCCACATTTGTTTATCACTCTCAGGAGCGTCCTCCTGTAACCTTATGACGTCTTGGATGGTTGGCATTGGCTTGTCAGAAGCAGACACATTCATAGTAGATCGTTTAGTCTGACTTAACATTTTAGGCACCATCACTTGCTGAATTTGTGCGGCTGTGCGCGCTGCACGATCTGCTCGTTCATTACCAACGTCAACTGGGGTTGTACCATTCGTGTGGGCAGCGCATTTAATAACGGAAATCTGCGCTGGCAGAAGGAGGGCCTGCAGTAGGTCATTAACTAAACCCCGGTTGGATATTTCTGTGCCAGCCGAGGTAAGGAATCCCCTATTCTTCCAGAGTTGTCCGAAGTCATGAACTACCCCGAAAGCATATCGGGAGTCAGTGTAGATATTTACCCGGCGATCTCCCCCAAGTATTCATGCATGGGTGAGGGCAAAAAGTTCGGCTTGTTGTGCTGAGTAAGGGGTCTGGAAAGCTGCTGCTTCTAAAATCAGACCATCCTGATCTATGATTGCATAACCGGACAGTCTCCCGCCAGTGGGGCTTACTAATGCACTGCCATCAACATACATAATCATGTCAGGTTGTTCTAACGGAATATCACTCAGATCGTCCCTTATTGTTGTAGTTTCCTGAATCAAGGCTAAACAGTCGTGACCAGGCGCATCCTCATGGACAGGGGGACCGCTAAGAAAACAGGCTGGATTGATAGTGGTACAATATTTAAATGTCAGACGTGGATTGTTCAAAAGGTATATTTCATACCTATTCTGACGAGCTGCGGTAAGATGCTGAGTCTGCAGTTGCCCCAATAGTGCGATTACCGAGTGGGAGCTATACACCATAATATCCTGTTGTAGAGTGATGTTGGCAGCAGCTTGCAAACTATTGTATATCGCTGCCAGGATCTGGGTGCAAACAGGGTGGCCCAACGCCACTGGGTCGAGTTTGGAAGAGTAATATGCTACGGGCCGGTGCTTGTCCCCATGTTTCTGAGTGAGTACCGCTGTTGAACATCCTTCCAGAACGGTACAGTATATCTGGAATGGTCGGTCGTATAGGGGCCTACCGAGGGCCGGTGCTTGTAGCAAGGCCTGCTTCAGGCAACGGAAGGCCTCGACTGCCTCGGTGGTGAGAGTAAAGTTTCCCTCTTTACTCGTATAAGGTGTCAGCAGCTTTGTATAGACAGCGATGTTTGGTATCCACTGCCGACAATAATTCACCATACCCAGCCAATGACGAACCTCTTTGGCTATTGTAGGGGCAGGGAATTGGCATATTGGTTCAATCCTACTGGGGTCGAGACTTCTTTCTGTGGCTGTAAGTAAAACTCCTAAGAACTTAACTTTTCTCTGAGCCACCAAGACCTTTGCTTGTGAAACAACATAACCCAACGAGGATAGGTGGTTCAGTAATTGGATCACATCATCCCTGTTACTGGGCTCGTCAGGACTTGCCACCAATATGTCATCTACATACTGCACTAGAGTGGAACCATGCTCCAATGTCAAGGCCTGGAGTTGGGTCTGCAAACATCTGGAGAAGAGTGTAGGTGAATTGACAAACCCCTGTGGCAGTCGGGTCCAGGTATACTGCTGCCCATTGTAAGTGAAGGCAAACAAATATTGACTTTCAGTCGCAAGTGGGAGGGCAAAGAAGGCGTGCTGAAGGTCAATTACGGCGAAGACCCGGGCTTGTGCTGGAATTTGAGCCAGTATGTGGGCAGGGTTAGGGACGAGAGCATGTAACGGCTGTGCGATGGCATTAATTGAACGTAAATCCTGTACTAATCGGCCTCCAACTCCCTGTTTCGTCCAGTTCTGTCATAGGCCAGGGTAACGTGATGCAGTGACTGTTCAATGTCTAACGTCCACCACTGGGGGGTGATAGAAATATAGCACTGTTGTCTCATCCTCCATGATGTAACCGTTACCCCCTCATCTCCGCATTCTAGCTGTAGCTGGAAGATACACAGTAAATCTCGGGCCAACAAGTTACAGTCCAATCCAGTAGTCACTACAAACTGATGTTCTGCAGACGTATTCTCGTAAGTGACTGTCACAGGTTCAGAAATAGGATACTCACACACCTGTCCTTGGAACCCTGATAATTGCTGCGTGTGGTCGGATATTGGTAATTTAAGTGTTGATTGCACAGAAGACATCGCTGCCCCTGTGTCGATGACAAATGAGTGATGTTGATCTCCTATCTGCAGAGAGATAATAGGTTCCCTGTCCGATTGGAGAGTCCTTATGGCTAAATTAGCTAGTCAATCCTGTGTTGGGAAAGGGTTTTCCTGGGAGAAGTCAGTGTATCTCATCTGTCCTCCCCTTGGTGGGTACCCTCTCCTTTGGGTCGGATAATCTCCTTCTACTGTCTGTCTTTTAAAGGGGCATTCCTGTTGCCAGTGATCTACACGGCCGCAATTAAAACATGCATTGTTCCCTCTATATCTGCCCCGGCCTCGTCTTCCAGTAGACCAATGGCCCCTCAGAGGGGGCTGCGGTTGTAGAGCTGTTGATTCATTCAGTGGACCATAAAAATGGGGTGAGGGTCCTTTTGGGTGGGTTTGGTATCCCCCTCTTCGCTGATCCACCCACCCAAAGTCACTATATTGGGGCTCCTGCTGGTAAACTACCATTTCTGCCCCTTGTTGGGGTCGCAGATCATCCTTTTTCATTACATACTCAGTCTTAACCTTTGTAACTGAGCCTCCTTCTTGGCCTACACCCTCCTTCCAGTAAAATCTGACTGCCCTTGCCATCTGGGAAGGGTCGTTCTCCGTCCAATGCATGTTATTACATTTCACAGCAGTAACCACAGAAGGTGGTAGGCAATGCATTAACATAGCACAGTATTGAGGGGAATTCTGACCATTTTGATACAGCAAATCGCCTGACTGCCCCCGGTAGATTTCATTAAAACGCCCCAGAAATTCCTCTGGGTCTTCATTCTTCTTAGGTTTTAGGTCTAAGATAACAGAAAGATTTATGGGCCTTTGAAATGTGCTATTCAACGCATTTAAGATCTGTGTCCTTCTATCGTCGTCTAACGCATAGGCCTGCTGGAGTGCGGCATGACTAGCATAATTCAGGTGGTTAAGACAAGTGCGGTACTCTGCTGGGGTTAAAATCTGCTGAACTAGGGCCCAGAGGTCCCTTGAATCAGCTTGATAAATTGAGATAGTATTCTCAATGAATCCACAAAGGCAGCAGGAGATTTTTTTCTATCTGGGATTGTAGTCATAATAGCCATCATCTCACTGGGTGTCCATGGGAAGTAAACGTCTATTGTGGGGTTTGCAGCCGCCGTCCCTGGATCGGGGTTTCGCATCTTCCTAATCGGTAACTGTCTCCGAATGTCACCAGGGGGCACTCTAGGTATTTCCCCTGGTTGTTCAAAGACTTCAACGTCTCTCCCTGTCACTAGGGGGAGTTCTTTCTCTTCAACCGAAGTTGTTTCAGCTTTCTTTGTTCCCAACTCTTGTGATTTCTCCTTAGTTTGGGGAGACTTAGGTGATATGCTTAATTGTTTCTGGTGAGCTTCAAGCCCCTCTCTTGCTGTCCGAGATCTTGTCCTAGAGCTAACTGGGCTTGTGGGACAAAGTTCCTTTTGCTCTTTCGGTTGTGAAGTTGGTAAATCAGGACCCACACTATCACCCAAAAGGGCTTGAGTTTCTGGCATATTTGAAATCTGGGGAGCAATGGCTGGGTATATATTATTGTACTCTGGTGGTTCTGGAATGAGCGCAGACCATACTATGGGTGCAGACGGAATTTCTACTGACTTTTCCGACTTATTGAATTTTTCTTCTTCTGACAATTCAAGGCCAGCCATTGAACTACGTAGTTCACCTCTTGTGTGACCCGGGTCCTTCCTGTCTCTATTTGCTCTTTTTTTAAATGCACATTCCTTTTTCAAGATCTGTAATGTTTTTAGGTTACCCTGTTCACTAATTGAAATCCCCATTTTAAGTGCGTTATCCTGCCAGCTGGACAACATAATCTTATCTTTTTCCTCTTGACAATATTGCCTCCATAATCCAATTAATTCTTTAGTTTTCATACTTTGATTTTTTTTCCATATCAGTCCCTGGATTTTCTTAACCATTTCTAGGTCTTTGGTTCCCCCTAGTGGCCATTCATCTCCCATTTTAGTTCTTAACTGTGCTGACAATTTTCTAAAGTCCTTAGCTTTGTCCGGATACTTATCACATAATATTTGCAGTGGCATGCCTGGATCATTTGTGCTATCCAAGGAATTTCCCATAATCTCAACTAGTCCTTGGAACTGCGTTTTTCGCCACTACAGTCCAAGGAAAATTCTTTAACTTAATCAACTATATTTTTAACACACAGACATATAGAGGTGAATCATTTGTTTCAATTTCAAATGTTACATCTACCTCTCATAACATAACCCAGCCGAATTAACTCACAATTAAAGTTGAACCATTTATCTTAAATGTCTCATCAACAATATAGCCTTCCCCAGCCGAATTAACTCACAATTAAAGTTGAACCATTTATCTTAAATGTCTCATCAACAATATAGCCTTCCCCAGCCGAATTAACTCACAATTAAAGTTGAACCATTTATCTTAAATGTCTCATCAACAATATAGCCTTCCCCAGCCGAATTAACTCACAATTAAAGTTGAACCATTTATCTTAAATGTCTCATCAACAATATAGCCTTCCCCAGCCGAATTAACTCACAATTAAAGTTGAACCATTTATCTTAAATGTCTCATCAACAATATAGCCTTCCCCAGCCGAATTAACTCACAATTAAAGTGCTTATCCCCAGACTGACCTGTGATTTCGTCGAGGCGGTCTTTCTGTGCCAACCGCGAGTGACCAGACTAATCAGACGATAAGAAGAGGGGAACAATCAATGCTGGTCGTTTTCCATTTCTACATTGAGGGCCCTTTGTTCCCCGTCCTCCTGTTCATAATCAGTCTAATTCTGATTTCGCAGTTGGATCAGGATCGCCCTGAGAAATCCCGGGTTTCGGCACCAAATGTTGATCTCCAAATTTCTTTCTCTGTCAGTCTGGCCTCAATAAAAGTTGAGACGGATTCGCACGTAAACAGAAGTTATTTATTTAGCTTGCAAGCTTAATCATCTTACAGAAATGTAAAAGGGCATCCAGCCTCTTACACTCCAAAAAACGACTGACTAAAAGACAAAGGGATCTCTGCAAAATCAATTCAAATGGTATCAAGTTTCACATACTCGACGGACATAGGTCAGCCTAGGTCCCTCCTGACCTGTTTAATCTATTCTGATTGGCTCACTTCCAATCCCTTTCTCTGGCCCCTATCAATGCAGCATCACTCTCATAGACACACCTCTTCCTGCTTTTTCCATGCGGTCTCGAATTCCTTTGTCCCTAACTGCAAGAATCAAAGTGGCTTATTTCTACATTACATTAACTAGTATCTCTAAAGTAACTATTTTATATCACATTCGTCAACAGCGCAGGTCATCGGATCGGGATGAGCCTGACTTTGTGTACACCACCCCACTAACCATCACCCAGTTGAGAGATGCCTGCGCCAAAAGTGAACCAATCGAACCCACAGCAGACCCACATAATTTATTTGAGAGAGTACGACGGCAAACGGTTATGTACGGTCTGCACGAAAGGGAGGAAGTTAAGCTTACAACCATGAGCCTTGACCCGTCCGTTAGCTCAGCTTTACCAGTACCCCAGAATGTAGGAGGAGAACCTCTACAAGAAATGAAAACAGCTATTTTAGATCCGATTGTACAACAAGGGAGACCCCATAGAATGTTTGAACCGCAGTAAGGAAAAGAAGGGAGAGCATCCGACTGCATTTGCAGGTCGCCGCTGGGTCCATTTTAAAGCCGTATTTGGGGATTTGACCCACGCACACTTAGATTACGACGACACAATTAAATGGGCTCGCACTTCTGTCTCCCACGCCCCAGAAGCAGGTAAAAAGGCTTGTGTAAATTACCACCCCGCAGACGCCACACAAAATGAAGCTTGGGTGTTAAAGCGACTCTCCAGAGTTTAGGGATAATCCCTACATAGGAAGGCAGATCAGGAAAAGGCAGAGGCGAATATGCACCCTGTCCGGACTAATCAGGACACAGCATGGGTAAAAGAGAGCGGACATGAAGGACAGCATCCCAGAGAACAGGCACCACCAGGTTGCTGTAACTGTGGACACATGGGACATTACGTCCGCTAATGCAGACAAAACCCCCGAACCAGCAATGGCACCAGCAATCGAGCGCCCCAACTCGGAACAATGTTAGGCCCATACATTGCATCAGCGCCCGTTCAGATAATGCATTAATCATCACCACAGATTGACGGCGTTCGGACTCTCCAACTTGGGTCTGCGACACACTCTGGACAAATCAGGCAGACCAGAAGTCACAGGCACAGTCCGGGGACACCAGTAGGACATTCCTTTGGGACACAGGAGGGTTCTGCACCACTTTAAACTCCTCCGCAATGTTTCAATGCGACACATGGCCCACCACAGACACCATCACCCTTAGTGGATTTACAGGACATTACAGCAGGGATAGATATTCCCCCGTAGATATTCAGATAGGAACCATAAACACCAGGCACTCCGTTGTTTTGTCGACTTGCCCCAAATAGCCGAGCACATTCTAGGAATCGACTATATGAGCTCCCACAACATTTCCTTTGACCCCGTGAATTGGTGTGTATGGAAAATGGCCAAAACAGCGGGAGCCCTCCCCACGCTCACAGTCGGGGACTACGAACATAGGATTTGCTCAGTAGGAGACTATTGGTTTGGTCCACAAACAATTAGTACAGACCAGACAATTAGAGAGGTCCTGAGAAAACATAAAGCATCCTTCGCCCAACACAAACACGATTGTGGGACGATCTCTGGCATGGTCATAATTTCAGGTCCCGATCCCAAGTCCCAGAAGCAATACGGTTTCCCACAGCAAGCCGAAGGTGAGATCTGAAAAGTCATCAATAGCTTACTAGATCAAGGAATAATTCGGCCCGTAGCCTCAACAAACAACGCCCCAATTTGGAGCGTAAAGAAACCCGACGGTTCATGGAGATTAATCATTGACTACCGAGAGCTCATCAAGGTCACGCCATGAGCATCCCCCACCGTTGCCACGGGTCACGAAACCATGTTCAAACAGGGGGTACACGCAAAGTACTTTACAGTGCTGGACATTAGCAATGGCTTCTGGCCCATCCCCTTAGATAAGGCCTGTCAATACAAGTTCGCGTTCACATTTCAAGGGCAGAAGTATACGTGGACATGTCTGCCGCAAGGTTTCCACAACTCCCCCTCCGTTTTTCACCGACATTTGGCCAACGAACTTTCCAATTTTTCCCGCCCCGAATGCCTTATTCAGTATGTGACCGACTTACTCCTACAGATGGACACAAAGGAAGTGCATGTTAAGCTTCTTTCAGAATTGCTAGGTCTCTTACAATCAATTGGATGCAAGGTTTACCCGAAAAAATCCCAGATCCTAAAATGAAAGGTCCTTTATTTAGGCACCATTAGGTTAGGCACTTCTCTACCCACGGGTATAGAGAGATTGAACAAACTAATTGAGTCAATATTTAAATTGCCCCGCCCCACAATGTCACTGCACTCCGGTCATTCTTAGGAATAGTTGGATATAGTAGGAACTGCATAGATGGTTTTGCCACAAAAGCAGCCCCACTCTCAGAGCTCCTTAAAAAGAACGCCCCATGGGAATGGCTTCCTCAGCACACGGACGCCATCGATGAATTAAAAGGCGCCCTGGGCAGAGCCACCGCTTTGCAAGTTCGAAACACACATTCTCCCTACGCCATAGTAGTAGCGACCATCGACCTAATCTATCAGCAATACTCCTACAGGAAAGACATGACTGCTTAGGACCCGTAGCCTATGCCTCACGAATTTTGGATCCTGTAGAGCAAGGATTATCAGCCTGCGAGCAGCACTTGCTCGCAGTCTTTTGGGCAGTGCAGTATTTTGATTATATCAAAGGCCTTAACCCAGTAAGGGTTTTAACTGAGCACACCCCAACGCAGCTGTTGTTAGATAGTAGGTTAAAGGGCGGTTCAGTCAGCAGGATTAGAGCAGGTGGCTGGCCAATGTTGTTACAGGGAAGGGACATGACAGTTAAACGTACAAAGACCCACACATTGTTAGTAGACAACCTTCAGTATGCAGGATCCCCACATGAGTGCCAGATCATTGCAGCCAAACACCACACAGGAACCTTTATTCCGAAGTCGCTACACTCACGAGCAAGCATCAGAACACAGAATCCCCAGACCACGGACAACACTTTAAAAATTTACTTAGGCTGTTCCTTCACCATTGTGAATGGAAAGAGAATGATTGGTTGTGGGATGTATGAGGAAGACGCCCAGGGAAGCGCATTAGAGGAAATTTCCGAAAAATTACTCGGCCACCAAGGATCACAAGCAGCCGAGTTAGCAGCTGTAGCATATGTAGTGCAGCAGCCAGATTCATTTCCGAGTCCAGCGGACATACATCCAGACAGGTTATATATCTGCAATAGTCTGACAGAATTCCTGCCCCTGTGGGAATCTCGAGGATTCGTATCCGCTGATGGTAAACCACTACCCTCAGCCCCATTGTTGAAGCATATCCTTAAGACAGCAAGAGCCCGCCCATATGGCATAATCAAAGCGAGAATCCATCATCGTTCCTCCCCATCGGGTAACGTAAAGGACTTAGCCAAGTCAGGATCACACCACGGACACTTTTTGTAACCCCCCCAAAAGTGAACTGATACACGCAGTCCAGGTTTAACAGACAAATATCGAAGATTTAGCCCAGGCCCAAAAGGCAGACGACACTCTAAAGCAGGTTTTAGACAGGGTAGCACGGTAGCATTGTGGATAGCACAATTGCTTCACAGCTCCAGGATCCCAGGTTCGATTCAGGCTTGGGACACTGTCTGTGCAGACTCTGCACATCCTCCCTGTCTGTGCGTCGGTTTCCTCCGGGTGCTCCGGTTTCCTCCCACAGTCCAAAGATGTGCGGGTCAGATGGATTGGTTGTTCTAAATTGCCCTTAGTGTCCAAAGTTGCCCTTAGTGTTGGGTGGTGTTGCTGGGTTATGGGGATGGGGTGGAGGTGTTGACCTTGGGTAGGGTGCTTTTTCCAAGAGCTGGTGCAGACTCGATGGGCCGAATGGCCTCCTTCTGCACTGTAAATTATGTGTAATGTCCCAGCCCCCTACGACAAATTCAAGGACACACTGACGGTACAGGACGGAATAATTTTGAAAAATAGAATTTATGTGGTCCCCACCCAGGACAGAAACCAGATAATTTACCAGTTTCGTGACGGACACGGACATCAGGAGATAGACAATACAATTGCCCATTTAAGACCTTTGTGCTATTCCCTCATTTAAAAGCCGACGTCATGCATTATGTTGAGAATTGTTTAATCTGTGCACAGAACAATTCTGAAAGGTACTTAAAGGAAGGACAATTGAGAAATACCCGACCTGTTAATGGGCTATGGGCAAATTTACAGTTCAACTACATTGGTGTCCCCCCGTTCCCCCCCCCCCCCCCCCGCAGAAATGGTGTAAATATGTATTAGTAGTCATCAACACCTTTACAAAATGGGTAGAAGCATTACATCCCGGACGAACACAGCGAAAGCCGGAGCTAAGATTTTGACCCAACAGATATTTACACGCTGTGGTATTCCCGCAGCATTGAGTCAGACACAGGTTCCCATTTCACCGGCAGATCCATGCAAAATGTCCTAACGATTTTTGGAATCACGAAAAATTTCACATAGCGTATCACCCCAATCCAGTGGCATTGTTGAACGAATGAATCGCACCTTGAAAGCTACTATTAGGAAAATGGTGCAACAGCCTATCACCACATGGGACAAAGTCCTCCCATTCGCCCTCATGTTTATTAGGAACACAGTATCCAGTTCCAGAGGTTTCACCCCCCACACTCTCATGACCGGACGGCCCTTGAAAGGAACTGAATATTTATTAGGTCTCGATTTGGCAAGCCCCACAGTCACCGCCCTCCCCAGGAAAACGCAGTCCATCAAGTCACGGAAAATATTAAAGAAGCACAGCTCGCTGCAGCTGTCCGACTCGGCGCTAGGAAAAAGCAGAGTAAGGCCTGCATTGATAAAACAGTCCACCCGTAGACTATACAATGAGCAAATGATAGTTTCCGTGTACAATCCCATGTCGTACGTCTCCTCTAAATTTGCAGGACCCTACTCCATTTCGGGCAAAGTGAGCCCCTCTGTGTACAACATAACATTAGCCAATTGTAAACCGGGTTGGTTCCACATCAACCACCTCAAAGTCGATGGAACCCAATGTAGCCACTCCCACTACGTCTCCTTGGCAATAGCAGACGGTTCCGCCCCGCCCATCGACAACCTAGTCCAACCCTCCCCCAGCCATGACAGCACGTCCACGCCCACGGACCAGACCTTGTCTCTGCCCACACGTATCACTTTCCACCTTGAGCTTGATTCAGACGATAGCGCCAGCCTTCCCGGATTGACCACGATCACTGACCACTGGTACAACCTCCCCGGCCCCAGTCACTCCAGCCCCTGGAACCAAGACCAGGACATGTTTGGCCCCCAATATTCCCTTCCAACGCCAGAGTCACCGCCACCGCGAGACAACAGTAAATTTCCCTTTGCTGATACCACCTCTCAAGACAAGTGAACCCCTCTTTGGCAGCGCGACAACTTTTGTAGACTCGTAAGACATGACGATTCGGATTCCACGACGGCCCACGCGGCCACGGCACGAAAACGGCAGACTCGAGTCTGTCAACCGAGAGATGGTGACGATTCCGAGTCTTCATCCCGTTACGGTTACCCTTTTACAACGCTTTTTGATACAGAACCCTATGGTGTCAGGGTGATGAGGAAAAAGGAGCAGCATAAGAATTAAGGTGGCCTACTTCCTGATGGAGCCTGCCCGCCTTATTTCCTTCTATCTTTCCTATTGCGACATGGTTATAATTAATGTCGGCCAAACACGCAATTTCTTGATACAGTCATACTTACTCTTCCGATGTAATTTACTGACCAATGGCCGTTAAACGAACAATTGTTGGATCTCACATGTATTACAAATTCTTTCCGCTCGTTTCGGTCACCCAGATAGTGGAGTAACGGCACTAATCCCCGCCCTGCCTGAGGACCCCCAAGTGCATCCGGCCAGTTAAGCTCGGGTATGGAGCAACGGCACTGACCACCGCCCGACACGGGAATCCCACCCAGTCTCGCCCTGCCGCGGCCCACACCTACCTCATGTTCCCGTCACTTTGAGTACTCCGAAATGGTTCTTTACACTTTGCACTGTCTTTTGCGGGTCTTAGTATTCCCTGCTCTGCTCTTTATTGAGGTTTAAAGAATGCCCTTTGCCACAGTTTGTGCACTCATCCCTTTACCTTCGGCGACCCTCTGGTCGTTCCCCACCTGCTATTTACACGTTTGACACACTTGGTTGCCACAGATTCTGCTGTACGCGAACCACCTCTGGACCCTGGGACGAAGAAACTTTATAAAACAGGCCGCCCTAAAATTCGGCGAGTTAAGAATGAGCCTCAATCATCAATGGTTTTCGTAAAGAAAAGACTGGACGGTGAAATTGTCCACCCACTCCCCGCATCGACCACAAGCTGCGAGATTCTCTGCACTGAAAAGGACTTTTTTTTTGTCGCGTTTTGTCGTTATTTCTAAAGAAAAAAAATGAGGGAGTCACACATGGTGACCAATCTAACGGGTAATTGAAGTTCTGACAGGAACAGAAACAAAACGAGATGTTAACCAACGATAATAACAGATATTATGCTTGCACCCCCAGGAATATATGAAGAACGGAAGACAGAAGAAGACAGGAATGATGACCTCCATTGTGATCATGGCTGGGCTCCTACAACTGCGTGCGTTACAAGCCTCTGTACCCTACACTACACCAGCCCCGAACATGACCACGCAACATGATACCGCTAGCCCGGAAACCACACCACAAATAGAGATAAACACTGAAAGCCCCACTTAGTACGATAACATTGTTAAATGACATTCCCTTTCCTGCACACGATAACCTGCAGTGTCATCCAGACACTTAGACTCCGCAAATGGCGAAAAAGAGCCTCCGGCTTCCCGATATATACACCCCCAGCCCCCTTCTTCGGAATTCACCCAACCCAACAAACAATGTTACCACCGATAAAAATAAAGATTGTACATCTGTCATGCGAGAGTGCCTTTAAGAACTGGATGTGTAAGCAATGTAACTTTAAGAAAACAGTGATGTCATAGAGTGGGTGGAGCTCAGCTCAGTTCAGCCATTTTGCAGTTTAGTTTAGTTTTGCAGTTGGGAGGAAAAGAGCTGTGTGTGTGTCTGTGTTTTGCAGTGAGCTGGATCTCTGCCATGAAAGACTATCTCTGGATCATGTGGGTGATTTAAACTTGTAATAGTGAAGCCTTTAACCTGATGTGATTTTGTTTAAAGGTGTTCAGTCTCTTGGAAGTTTGAAGGAACATTTTCAGGAATTATTTACTTTTGCAATATTTTCAGAGTTACCTTTGAAGTAAGGGGTGTTAAGAGATCCAATGTTTATTTAAGATGTTAAGTTGGGTTCATGGAATAAACAGTGTTTAGGGAAAAACCCGTGTGCTAGGAAAAGCAACAAATCCATTAAAGGGAGAGATTGATTGAACTCCATGACACATTTTGGGTATCTGAAAACGCCTCACCCATAACAAATGGGAGCTCGTCCGGGATAAAAGTGTATCTATTGGATTGTCTTTTGTGAACTTAAAGACAGTGAAGGATTGTTGCTTTTCCAGTGTGGTATTTTAGTTTACGTGGGGAGGGTGTTGTCAACAATGGCTCTTTCAGAGGCGCAGACGTTTTTGAGGGTGAAGAATGTCACATGTAGTACTTTACGGACAGAAACGAAAAGCAGACTGTTAGATTTGGCAAGAACATTGCAGTTCACATTACCTGACAAAATGCGAAAAGATGAGGTAATTATGGCGGTGGTTAAGCATTTCAAATTGCCTGAGAAAGAGTTTGACTCATTGGAAATGGCAAAAATTCAGTTGCAAATTAAACAAAGGGAACATGAGAAAGAATTAAAGCGGCTTGCATACGAGAGTGAGAGAGAGGAAAACGAAATAGAAAGAGAGAGTGAGGAAAAAGAAAAGGAGAGAGAAGAAAGGAGAAAAGAAAGAATGGCTCAAGCAGAATAAAAAGAAAAAGAAAGGGAGATACAGATCAGGGAAAAAGATAAAGAGAGGGAGTTTGAACTTCAGAAAATGGCCATGAAACATGACAATCAGTTAAAATTGGTAGACGTCAAGGGAAACGTACAGTTGGATGATAGTGACGAGGATAGTGAGAAAGAGCGCATAGTCGAAGGCTTGGTGGGAATCTATTTAAATATGTCCAAGCATTGCCAAGATTTGACGAAAAGGAATTGGTAGTCTTTTTCATTTCATTTGAGAAGGTAGCTAAACAAATGAAATGGCCACAGGACATGTGGGTGTTACTGATTCAAACAAAGCTGGTACTTAGAGCTAGTGAAATGTTTGCATCACTACCGGAGGAGGTATCTGGAACGTATGAGGAGGTGAAGAAATCCATCTTAAGTGCATATGAGCTAGTGCCTGAAGCTTACAGAAAAAGGTTTAGAAATTGAAGGAAAGAATTTGGTCAAACGTTCATGGAGTTTGAAAGGCTCAAACAGAGTAATTTTGATAGGTGGATAAGGGCTTTGAAAATAGACCGAACGTATGAAGCTCCCACAGAAATTATACTTTTTGAGGAGTTTAAAAATTCAATTCCTGATGTAGTGAGAACTCATGTGGAAGAACAGAGGGTTAAAACTGCGAGATTAGCAGCGGAAATGGCAGATGATTATGAATTAGTTCATAAATCAAAGATTGGTTTCCGACATCAGTTTCAGCCGGTGAGGGATAGAAACTGGGGACATGAGAAATACTCAAGTAGTAAAGGTAAAGGTGATCTGATGGGAGACAATAAAGAGAATGTATCTCAGAATAACAAAGAAATCCAGGAGGGTGGAATTAAATGAAAACCTTCAGACATGTTCACTGTAATAAACCAGGCCATGTAAAATTACCATAAGACCATAAGACACAGGAGCGGAAATAAGGCCATTCGGCCCATCGAGTCCACTCCACCATTCAATCATGGCTGATTTCAACTCCATTTACCCGCTCTTTCTCCGTAGCCCTTAATTCCTCGAGAAATCAAGAATTTATCAACTTATGTCTGAAAGACACTCAACGTCCCGGCCTCCACCGTCCTCTGTGGCAATGAATTTCACAGACCACCACTCTCTGGCTGAAGACATTTCTCCTCATCTCTGTTCTAAAGTGACTCCCTTTTATTATAAGGCTGTGCCCCCGGGTCCTATTCTCCCCTGCTAATGGAAACAACTTCCCTACGTCCACCCTATCTAAGCCATTCATTATCTTGTAAGTTTCTATTAGACCTCCCCTCAACCTCCTAAACGCCAATGAATATAATCCCAGGATCCTCAGACGGTCATCGTATGTTAGGTCTACCATTCCTGGGATCATCCGTGTGAATCTCCGCTGGACCCGCTCCAGTGCCAGTATGTCCGTCCTGAGGTGTGGGGCCCAGAATTGTTCACATTATTCTAAATGGGGCCTAACTAATGCTTTATAAAGCTTCAGAGGTACATCCCTGCATTTATATTCCAAGCCTCTTGAGATAAATGACAACATTGCATTTGCTTTCTAAATTACGGACTCAACCTGCAAGTTTACCTTTAGAGAATCCTGGACTAAGACTGCCAAGTCCCTTTGCACTTCAGCATTATGAATTTTGTCACCATTTAGAACATAGTCCATGCCTCTATTCTTTTTTCCAAAGTGCAAGACCTCGCACTTGCCCACGTTGAATTTCATCAGCCATTTCATGGACCACTCTCCTAAACTGTCTAAATCTTTCTGCAGCCTCCCCACCTCCTCCATACTACAAGCCCCTCAACCTATCTTTGTATTATCGGCAAACTTAGCCAGAATGCCCCCAGTCCCGTCATCTAGATCGTTAAGAAACAAAGAGAACAGCTGTGACCCCAACACTGAACCCTGCGGGACATCACTCATCACCGGTTGCCATTCCGAAAAAGAACCTTTTATCCCAACTCTCTGCCTTCTGCCTGACAGCCAATCGTCAATCCATGTTAGTACCTGGCCTCGAAAACCATGGGCCCTTATTTTACTTCGCAGTCTCCCGTGAGGCACCTTATCAAAGGCCTTTTAGAAGTCAAGATAGATCACAACCATTGGCTCTCCTTGGTCTAACCTATTTGTTATCTCTTCAAAGACCTCTAACAGGTTTGTCAGGCACGACCTCCCCTTACTAAATCCATGCTGACTTGTCCTAATCCGACCCTGCACTTCCCAGAATTTAGAAATCTCATCCTTAACAATGGATTCTAGAATCTTGCCAACAACCGAGGTTAGGCAAATTGGCCTATAATTTTCCATCTTTTTCCTTGTTCCCTCCTTGAACAGGGGGGTTACAACAGCGATTTTCCAATCCTCTGGGACTTCCCCTGACTGCACTGACTTTTGAAAGATCATAACTAAAGCATCCACTATTTCTTCAGCTATATCCTTTAGAACTCTAGGATGTAGCCCATCTGGGCCCGGAGATTTATCAATTTTTAGACCTCTTAGTTTCTCTAGCACTTTCTCCTTTGTGATGGCTACCATATTCAACTCTGCCCCCTGACTGTCCTGAATTGTTGGGCTATTACTCATGTCTTCTACTGTGAAGACTAATGCAAAGTACGCATTTAGTTCCTCAGCTATTTCCTTGTCTCCCATCACGAGATTAACAGCGTCATTTTGGAGCGTTTAGTGCGATTGATTTAATTTCATTCCTAATTAACAAGGCAACCCCGCCCCCTCTGCCCACCTCTCTGTCTTTTCGATAGGTTGTGAATCCCTGGATGTTTAAATGCCAGTCCTGAACCCCCTGCAACCACGTCTCTGTGATGCCTACCACATCATACCTGCCAGTCACAATCTGGGCCACAAGCTCATCTACCTTGTTCCGTACACTGCGCGCATTTAAATATAGCACCTTTAATTCTCTATTGAACAACCCTTTTTGTTTTCTTTGTGTGGTGGACCTTGGTTTACTGAGCCTTTCCATACACTGTGTCATATTTTGTGGGATGGGGACTATCGTAACCTCTCCTGAGTTTTGTCTTTTCGTGCTTTTTTGTATTCCTAAGCAGCTACTCTTTCCACTGATTACTTCACCTCTTGGTTCCCTGACTTTCCCTCCCCCCCACCCCCCGCCCCCCCCCTTACCAATCTCTAGATTGAACTCCTATTGACCACCCTATTTACTCTTTGCGCCAAAACACTGGTCCCAGCTCGGTTCAGGTGGAGACCATCCCAACGGTATAGATCCCCCCGTCCCAAAACTGATGACAGTGTCCAATGAAAATGAACCCCTCTTTCCCACACCTCTCTTTCAGCCACGTGTTAACTTCCCTTATTCTTGCCTCCCGATGCCAATTTGCACGTGGTTCGGGCAGTAATCCGGAGGCTAGGACCCTTGAGGACCTGTTTTTCAATTTGAATCCTACCTCTTTATAATCTCTAAACAGGTCCTCTTTTCTAGACTTGCCTATGTTGTTGGTACCGACATGGACCACAACAACTGGATCCTCCCCCCTCCCTCTCCAGTACCTTTTCAAGCCGGTCAGAGATGCCCCGCACCCTAGCACCGGGTAGGCAACACACCATGCGGGACTCTTTATCCTGCTAACAAAGGATACTATCTATCCCCCTGATAATAGAATCTCCAACAACTATAACTTGCCTATTTACTCCCTCCCCTTGAATGGCCTGCTGAACCATTGTGCCTTGGTCAGCTGACTCATCCTTCCTGCAGCCCTGTTCGCCATCCACACAGGGAGCAAGTGCCTCATACCTGTTGTACAGGGTCAAGGGCTGAGGCTCCTGAGTTCCTGACTGCTGGTTCCCTTTACCTGCCTGACTTGCAGTCACACCCTGCTGTCCCTGGCCACTGGAAGGATTTAAACTACTTACTCTGACAGGTGTGACTGTCTCCTGAAACACAGTGCCCAGGTAAGTCTCCCCCTCCCGGATGTGCCTCAGTGTTTGAAGCTCAGACTCCAGCTCATCCACTCTGAGCCGGAGCTCTTCGAGCAGCCAACATTCACTGCAGATGTGGTCGCTGCAGCGCGCAATAGGATCTGCCAGCTCCCACATCAAGCAGCTCCAGCACATCACCTGACCAGCCATCACTAATTAATTAATTAGTTTAATTTAAGTTTACGAGTTTAGCTGTGTTTTTAAAAAAATTTGGGGCAGATTTGCTATCAACCAATCAGATCACAGATTCCCTCTGACATCACTTTTGGTTAAAAAAATGGGAAACAGGAAGTTACCATTAGGTTTTTATCCACACAGAGACTGGTCCTCCTCCTCCGAACGGCTCCCGAAATTAGGCCAGGAGAAAGAGAGAGAATAAAACAGTAGGGAAAAAGCACCTTCTCCCACTCTTCACCGAATTACCTCACTGCACCAAGTTAACAAACTCTCACTCTGTCTGTGTCTCACTCACTCAGGCTGTGACTCTTTGACCTTCGCAATGCTGGTGTTATGGCGCAATCACAGTGTTGGTGGTTGAAGAAAAGCACTGGGAAGGCTATTGTGGTAAAACAGGATAAGACTGGGATTTGTTAGAGCGGAAAAGGAAAGCCCAAGGGAAGCGAATGAGGTGCAAACGATTGTACAGCCTGTTCAAAAAGTAATTGTTAAGAAGGTGCCAGATGTGTTTAAAGAATTTACTTGTGTGGGTAAAGTTTACTCATGTGTATCAGGAGGAGCAGGTAAAGAAGTCACAATTTCGAGCGAGCGAGGGAACCGTGGTTTACCAAAGAAGTGGAACTCTTGTTCAGAGTAAGAAGGAGGCCTATGTGAAGATGAAGTGTGAAGTTTCAGTTGGGGCGCTTGATAGTTACAAGGTAGCGAGGAAGGATCTAAAAAGAGAGCTAAGACGAGCAAGGAGGGGATATGAGAAGTATTTGGCAGGTAGAATCAAGGAAAACCCAAAAGCTTTATATGGGCATGTCAGGAATAAAAGAATGACCAGTGTAAGAGTAGGGCCAGTCAAGGACAGGAATGGGAAGTTGTGTGTGGAGTCTGAAGAGATAGGCGAGATATTAAATGAATATTTTTCGTCAGTATTCACTCAGGAAAAAGATAATGCTGTGGAGGAGAATGCTGAGCCCCAGGCTATTAGAATAGATGGCATTGAGGTACGTAGGGAAGAGGTGTTGGCAATTCTGGTGAACAGGCTGAAAATAGACAAGTCCTCGGGGCCTGATGGGATTTATCCTAGGATTCTCTGGGAAGCCAGGGAAGAGATTGCTGAGACTTTGGCTTTGATTTCTATGTCATCATTGGCTACAGGAATAGTGCCAGAGGACTGGAGGATAGCAAATATGGTCCCTTTGTTCAAGAAGGGGAGTAGAGACAACCACGGCAACTATAGACCGGTGAGCCTCACGTCTGTTGTGGGTAAAGTCTTGGAGGGGATTATAAGAGACAAGATTTATAATCATCTAGATAGGAATAATATGATTAGGGATAGTCAGAATGGCTTTGTGAAGGGTAGGTCATGCCTCACAAACCTTATCGAGTTCTTTGAGAAGGTGACTGACCAGGTAGACTAGGGTAGAGCAGTTGATGTGGTGTACATGGATTTCAGTAAAGCGTTTGATAAGGTTCCCTACGGTAGGCTATTGCAGAAAATACGGAGGCTGGGGATTGAGGGTGATTTAGAGATGTGGATCAGAAACTGGCTAGCTGAAAGAAGACAGAGGGTGGTGGTTGATGGGAAATGTTCAGAATAGAGTTAAGTTACAAGTGGCGTACCACAAGGATCTGTTCTGGGGCCGTTGCTGTTCGGCATTTTTATAAAAGACCTAGAGGAGGGCGCAGAAGGGTGGGTGAGTAAATTTGCAGACGACACTAACGTCGGTGGTGTTGTCGACAGTGCTGAAGGATGTTGCAGGTTACAGAGGGACATAGATAAGGTGCAGAGCTGGGCTGAGAGGTGGCAAATGGAGTTTAATGTAGAGAAGTGTGAGGTGATTCATTTTGGAAGGAATAACAGGAATGCGGAATATTTGGCTAATGGTAAAAATTTTGGAAGTGTGGATGAGCAGAGGGATCTCGGTGTCCATGTACATAGATCCCTGAAAGTTGCCACTCAGGTTGATAGGGTTGTGAAGAAGACCTATGGTGTGTTGGCCTTTATTGGTAGAGGGATTGAGTTCCGGAGTCATGAGGCCATGTTGCAGCTGTACAAAACTCTGGTACGGCCGCATTTGGAGTATTGCGTACAGTTCTGGTCACCTTATTATAGGAAGGACGTGGAAGCTTTGGAACGGGTGCAGAGGATATTTACCAGGATGTTGCCTGGTATGGAGGGAAAATCTTATGAGGAAAGGCTGATGGACATGAGGTTGTTTTCGTTGGAGAGAAGAAGGTTAAGAGGAGACTTGATTGAGGCATACAAAATGATCAGAGGGTTAGCTAGGGTGGACAGTGAGCGCTTTCTCCCGCGGATGGAAATGGCTAGCACGAGGGGACATTGCCTTAAACTGAGGGGTAATAGATATAGGACAGAGGTCAGAGGTAGGTTCTTTACGCAAAGAGTGATGAGGCCGTGGAATGCCCTACCTGCAACAGTAGTGAACTCGCCAACATTGAGGGCATTGAAAAGTTTATTGGATAAGCATATGGATGATAATGGCATAGTGTAGGTTAGATGGCTTTTGTTTTTTGACTTCCCATGCCGGTGCAACATCGTGGGCCAAAGGGTCTGTACTGCGCTGTATCGTTCTATGTTCTATGTTCTAATTTTAAGAGATACAGGGGCATATCAATCTTTAATGGTTAAAGATAAGGAATTATGTAGTTTGGGAAGAATGTTGCCGGAAAAGGTGGTGCTATGTGGAATTCAGGGTGAGAGGAGTAGCGTTCCATTGTCTAAGGTAAGTTTGTAAAGTCCAGTGAAGAGTGGTGAAGTGGTAGAAGGAGTAATAGATAAACTATCTTGTCCAGTAATACAGTTGATCTTGGGTAATGATATAGCTGGAGCGCAGGTGCGAGTGATGCCTACTGTGGTTGATAAGCCAGTGCAAAATCAGTCAACTGAATTGTTGAAGGACGAACATCCTGGGATTCTTCCGGATTGTGTAGTAACAGGGTCGCAAAGTCACAGGTTAAGACAAGAGGAGAAATCAAAGAGTGAAGATGAAGTTGAAGTGCAATTATCAGAACCGAGTATTGATCAGACAGTTGAAAAAGAACAAGAACAGGTGGAGGATGAGGCGGATATTTTTAGTTCAGGAAAATTGGCGGAATTACAACAGAGAGATGTAGAAATAAAAGGTATATATCAGAAAGCATATACGGAGAGGAATCTGAGAGTATACCATAGTGTTATTACCGTAACAATGATGTCTTGATGAGAAAATGGAGACCTGTACATCTGCAGGTGGAAGAAAAGTGGGCAGAAGTTCATCAAGTAGTATTGCCGGTAGGGTATAGAAAGGAGATATTGCGAGCTGCACATGAGGTACCAGTGGGAGGTCATTTGGGAATAAGGAAAACTCAAGCTAAAATCCAGAAATAGTTTAGTTGGCCTGGACTACATAAAGATGCAGTTAAATGTTGTCAATCATTTCACACATGTCAAGCGATAGGGTAACCTCAAGCAGTGATAAAACGAGCGCCCTTAATCCCCATTCCAGCATTTGAAGAACCTTTTACAAGGTTCCTAATCGATTGTATAGGACCGCTTCCTAAAACAAAAAGTGGGAATCAATATCTTTTGACTATAATGGATGTGTCTACTAGGTTCCCAGAGGCCCTTCCAGTGCGTAATATTACAGCTTAAAGGATTGTGGAGTAGTTACTTCAATTATTTACTGGATATGGACTACCCACAGAAATTCAGTTGGATCAAGGATCAAATTTTACTTTAAAGTTATGCAAATGATATATGGATAGCTTAGGAATAAAACAATTTAAATCAACTGCGTACCACCCAGAATCGCAGGGAGCGTTAGAAAGGTGGCATCAGGCATTAAAGACAATGTTGAGGGCTTCGTGTCACGATTATCCAGAGGATTGGGATAAAGGAATCCCATTCATATTGTTTGCAATTAGGGATGCACCTAATGTGTCTCCCAAATTTAGTCCTTTTGAACTAATTTTTGGCCATGAGGTAAGAAGACCAGTTAAATTGATTAAGGAGAAATATTTGGGTGAGAATTCGGAAATTACATTATTGGATTACGTGTCAAATTTTAGGGAACGAGAAAATAGAGAAGGTGAATTGGCTAGACAACATTTGAGAGTTGCACAAAATGTGATGAAACGGGTAGCGGACAAGGAATCCAAAGTTCGTAGTTTTGTCAGTGGAGATAAAGTTTTAGTGTTGTTAGCAGTGGTAGTTGAGCCTTTAAAAGCGAGGTTTTGTGGACCTTTTCAGATTGAAAGGAAATTAAGTGAGGTGAATTATGTGGTAAAACACGAGAAGAAGGAAGACTCGCCGAGTGTGTCATGTGAATATGCTTTAAAGGTACTTTGAAAGGGAAGGAAAGAAAAAGGAGTATGTTTTAATGATTCGAACTCAAAGTGACGAACCAAATCCAGATACCTGTGAATTTGACATACGTCAAATTAAATTGGAAAATGAGGATGTTCTTAAAAATTGGGATGAATTTTTAAGTTACCTTCCAGAGGAAAAACAAACTGATCTGAAAGCGGTATTGATATCAGATGGGCAGGTTTGTAGAGATAAATTGGGAAGTACTAAAAATGGCTACACGTGATGTAGATGTGGGAAATGCTGTTCGCATCAAACAACATCCATGTAGACTTAATCCTTTATAATTGGCACAGGTTAACAGAGAGACTGAGAGTATGCTGAAGAATGGCCTAATTGAAGTTGGTTGCAGCCAATGGAGCTCACTAATAGTGATGGCACCTAAACCAGATAGTACCCACCGGTTGTGTGTGGACTATAGAAAGGTGAATGCAGTTAGAAGAACGGACTCTTATCCTGTCCCACCATTGAAGGATTGCATGGAGAAAGTGGGACAATCTGCTTTTATTGCCAATTTCCAGACATGGAAAGAACATTTAAAACATCGTATGGAGTTCTTCGGTCGACTTCAGGGGGCGGGTTTGGTGATGAACCGAGCAGAAAGTGAATTTGGAGAAGCGCGAACCACTTTCCTTGAGGAGTTTCCGATACCCTCAAGACGAAGTTAAATAATGAGATTTCTTAGCATGAATGAATTTGATCGAACAGTTGTGCAAAAGTTTTGGGCGTGATTATTCCACCGATGGAATTGCTGAAGAAACGGAAAACGTTTCAATAGACAGCCGACTTTCAACAGGCATTTTACTGCCTGAAAGCTGTGATCACCAATGCTCCTGTGTTGGAGGATTGCAAGGGACTCTGTGGTCAGATTGAACTAAATTATCTGTTTCTAAAGAGAAATGCCGTGGAGTAAGAAATCAATGGATCGTGCAGAGACTTTGTTCAAACAGACTGTCAATCGAGAAGGATCTCGGTTGGAGGAAGAAGAGGAAAGAAAAATGGACTATATTATTATGCCTGTTTGCGTATGTTTTTTTTGTGAAACGGAAGAGTATTTTTACTGTGTGCATTTCTTAATTGATGGTGCAAAGTTGAAAAATGAAACCATCTTGAGGTTGATGGTTTTTTTTTCTTGGGGGGGAGGTGTCATGCGAGAGTGCCTTTAAGAACTGGGTGTTTAAGCAATGTACCTTTAAGAAAACAGTGATATCATAGAGTGGGTGGAGCTCAGCTCAGTTCAGCCATTTTGCAGTTTAGTTTAGTTTTGCAGTTGGGAGGAAAAGAGCTGGGTGTGTGTCTGTGTTTTGCAGTGAGCTGGATCTCTGCCATGAAAGACTATCTCTGGATCATGTGGGTGATTTAAACTTGTAATAGTGAAGCCTTTAACCTGATGTGATTGTGTTTAAAGGTGTTCAGTCTCTTGGGAGTTTGAAGGAACATTTTAAGGAATTATTTACTGTTGCAATATTTTCACAGTTACCTTTGAAGTAAGGGGTGTTAAGAGATCCAATGTTTATTTAAGATGTTAACTTGACTTCATGGAATAAACAGTGTTTTGTGTTTAAAAACCCACTTGTCCATATTTGTAATCCCACACCTAGGGAAAAGCCGTGTGCAAGGAAAAGCAACAAATCCATCAAAGGGAGAGGTTGGTTGAACTCCATGGTACATATTGGTGTTCTGAAAACGCCTCGCTCATAACACACCTCTGTAACGTTGATAAGCTAAGTAGAAATGTGAAGCTGCCGTTGATTTAAACATTTTGTATTGTACATAATGTCCATTTTATATTTGCCAGCAGCATGAGAGTACCTTAGATAGTGATGGGTAGATATTCCCTTTTGCGAATATGTTAAATGCGTAATAGTTAAACGTTTTAGAATGACCCTTAGAGATTAGGAACGTATGATGTGTTAATAAAACTTAAGTAAATGCTCCAAAACATAGGACAGAGAAGTATAGAAACTGTCCTTGACCAAGGGTAACCGGCAGCCCAAGGACGGATGAGAGATCAACAGTGTAATCCACCACGATTTGCGTTCAACATCAGGAGGGCGGGATGTAGCCATCTCAGATGGCCACCTGCAAAGGACCATGGGAATTATGGCCAACCCAGGGCTCAGACACACTCAGAGCTTGTGTGTGTATTTGTAACCCAGATAGCTAGACGCGATCGAAACACCCGCTCGTTTGCATTCTAATGGCCCATTTACCCAGAACAAAAGGACTGTACTCATGTAACCAATACAGATGCAGATTAAATGGCGCCACGCCCTTTGCTAAGAAAGCCCAAACTACCAAGGTCAATTACCGCTCAGGACACGCCCAGCAATCAAGGTACCCGCCCCTTTATTGGCCAAAATCGAAGGCAGTGATCGAAGCCTTTCGAATTATTGTGTCCAAAGCTAAGGACCGCCCCAAAGAGCGCGAAATCCTACTCCTATAATCAAGTGCAGCATTGCGACCAGAAGACAAGTTCAAGACCAACGATCGCTACCAGACGGATGAGCCCAGGAGAAACGAAGCCACTTCTTCTACCCAGCCACGCAAGATCCGAACAAAGGCCTTGTTCATCTGCAAAGAGCCGGTTGCCCTGAAGTTAAGTTTAGGTTATTGTAGTTGTTAGGTGTAGTTTAACTTATTATTTTATGTTGCGTGTCGAAGTAATCCTTGTGTGTAAATAAACTATCTTGGAACTTGAACTGACTAACTGGTTGATTGGACTTTGATCGGTATCCGGTAAAGCCTTATGGTGGTATCATTTGATACATGGCGACTCCGAAAAGCAATATTATCATTGCTAACTGCCATATCTAGTTAGTTTGCCAACACTGGCTAGGGGGATCACTGGCAGGGCTGTCTGGCGTGGGGGGAAACTGACAGGGATAGTTGGGAAGCACTGACAGGGCTGGCGGGCAGGGCACTGGCAGAGCTGGCTGGGAGTTCTCTGGCAGGGATTCCTGGGTGAGGGGGCATTTGCAGGGCTGGCTGGAGGGAGGTGGAGGCACTGGCATGGATGGCTGGGAGGCACTGGCAGGTCTGGCGAGTGTGTGCTGGCAGGGTTGGTTGCGGGCACTGGCCGGGATGTCTGGGGGCACTGGCAGATGGGCTGGAAGCACTCGCAGGGATGGACGGGGGGACTGGCAGGGATGGCTGGGGGCACTGGCAGTGGTGGTTGGGGGCACTGCCAGAGATGGCTAGGGGCACAGTCAGGGATGGCATGGGGCACTGGCAGGGATCGCGGGCGGCACTGGCAGGGTTGCCTGGGGCCACTGGTATGGGTTGCTGAGGGCAGTGGCAGGGATAGCTAGGCGCACTGGCAGGGATGGCTGGGGGCACTGGCAGTGATGGGTGGGGGCACTGGCAGCGGTGGCTGTGGGCACTGGCAGGGGTGGCTGTGGGCTCTGGCAAGGATGGCTAGGCGCACTGGCAGGGAAGGCTGGGGGCTGGCAGGCGTGGCTGGGGACACTGCCAGTGATGGCTGGGGGCACTGGCTGGGGTGGGTGGGGGCACTGGCATGGGTGGCTGGCGGCACTGGCAGGGATGGCTAGGGACACTGCCAGTGATGGCTGGGGGCACTGGCTGGGGTGGTTGGGGCACTGGCAGGGATGGCTGGAGAGGGTACGCCTACACTCCAGCTCCTCACCCTCCACACCATGCCATATCCCCCCTCACAACCTGCTGGCACCCACCAGTGGCGCAGCACACGACCTACCTAAGGCAAAGCCCACGATTGCCCCTACAGGAGGGCGCCGGACAGGGGCTGCAGAATTTACGCTGTGTAGTTCCAGACAACGGCACCCCTGGGTGCACGGATGTCCCACGGCCTGAGGCCCCCACGGTGGCCGGGCACCAACAGATCCACGGGTGCGGAGGTCAGGGTGCTCGGGATGAGCAGGGGCGTGGGAATTGGGAATGGTGGAGGGGTACATGCGGGGACAGTATGTGAAGTGCTGGCCGGGATCACCATGTAGCCCGCTGGACCTGGTTGGGCCGTGTGTACTCTCCATGTTAACATGTCTGCCTGTCATCCCCTGCAGTCAATAGACTTGGGAATCCAAGCTGGCATGCAAGCCTTTTTCCTGACCGCCCAACAGGCCGAGTGGGAGATGGGAAGGAGGCACTGCATTAGGCTTCATGTGTACCGGCAGCGCCTGTCATTCGAGGACCTGCCGTTCCGGGCATACCGTCCAAGATTTCGGATGAGCAAGGGAACAGTCCAGCCTATCTGCCAGATGATGGCGCACTGGCACCGCGGAGGTATCGGGCGGGGGTGAGGTGTGGGGGGGGGGGGGGGGGGTGGTGGAACTCACTCGCCGTGGCCGCCAGGGCGAAGGTCTCCATAAACATTGATACCACGGGCCCCTTCCAGGGCCTGTTCGGGATCTCGTGGCCTCAGTGCACAGGTGCATCCTCGCTGTCACGGATGCTCCAGATGACCATTGGCCACAATATAGCAAACTCACTGAGGGCCGAGCCCAACAGGATTCCCGTGGCGCGTGGTTCGCTGCCATCACCGAGACACCTTAGGTCCAGGGGGCAATCGACAGGATGCATGTTCCCCTCCGAGCACCTCCCTTTGACAGGCCGCTCTACACAAACGGAAAGGGACTCCACTCGATGACCATACAGCTGGTTTGCAATCATGAGATGAGCATCGTGTACGTTTGTGCCCGGTATCCGGGCAGCGCGCATTAGCCCCTCAACTAGCCGGTTCCTGGCCTTTCGGAGGTGCACTCTTAGCTGACGGGTTGACTCCTCAGCGACACGGGGATACCTGCTGTGGTCATAGCTGATGACGCCTATCTGAGGACACAGACCGACGCGGAGACCCGGCACAACCCCGCCCACCCATCCTTGCAGCGACCAGGGGCACGATCGAGCTGTGCTTCGGCCTCCTGAAGATGTGGTTGACGTGTCTGGACCGCCTGGGGTAGGGGCCCTTCAGTATAGTATTAGAGTTTTCCACAGCAGGGTGGAATGCTGCATCATCGACAACATTGCACAGCGCGGGGTGGGGGGGGGGGGGCATGAGGAGGAACGCCAGGGCTCGTGCGATGATGCGCGGTCGAGGGCGAGGATGGGCAGGGCACGAGTCGTGGACAGTCACAGGAGGCAGTACAAATTGTGCACCTCGGCGAGCGGAGAAGATACGCAGTAATCGGATCCAGGTTCCCTGAATAGGTCGCCTGGACAGCAGCAATCACAATTACGGTAACCCCCCCCCCCCCCCACAAACACACACCGAACCCCGCAGGGCAGATTAATTCCACGATGGACATGCTCCATGCCTCAACTTTTGCAACCCTTTCCGTGATTCCTACCTGCCTTAGTGCCGGGTGCGGGCCCTGGGTTGGCAGCAACAGTCGATCTGGCCCATGGGATGGACGATGAATATACCCAGCTCTGTGCTGAGCTCTGCTGCTCCACATTATCCAAGAACGTCTGTCACCAGCTCACAGTTACACATCCGCCATCCAGCAGGCTGATCCCTACATGCGAGCTGGTCATTCTATCACACTGTCCCCATCCACCTGGGGGAACCCTGCATGAGAGCTGGGCATTCTGTCACACAGTCCCCATCCACCTGGGTGATCCCTGCATGCGAGCTGGTCATTCTCTCACACTGTCCCCATCCACCAGGGTGATCTCTCCATGCGAGCTGGCCATTCTGTCACACTGTCCCCATCCACCTGGGCGATCCCTGCATGCGAGCTGGTCATTCTATCACACTGTCCCCATCCACCTGGGGGAACCCTGCATGAGAGCTGGGCATTCTGTCACACAGTCCCCATCCACCTGGGTGATCCCTGCATGCGAGCTGGCCATTCTGTCACACTGTCCCCATCCACCTGTGCGATCCCTGCATGCGAGCTGGTCATTCTATCACACTGTCCCCATCCACCTGGGGGAACCCTGCATGAGAGCTGGGCATTCTGTCACACAGTCCCCATCCACCTGGGTGATCCCTGCATGCGAGCTGGCCATTCTGTCACACTGTCCCCATCCACCTGGGCGATCCCTGCATGCGAGCTGGTCATTCTATCACACTGTCCCCATCCACCTGGGGGAACCCTGCATGAGTGCTGGGCATTCTGTCACATTGTCCCATCCACCTGGGGGAACCCTGCATGAGAGCTGGGCATTCTGTCACACTGTCCCCATCCACCTGGGTGATACCTGCATGCGAGCTGGCCATTCTGTCACACTGTCCCCAGCCACCTGGGTGATCTCTGAATGAGAGATGGCTATTCAATCACTGTCCCCATCCACCTGGGTGATCCCTGCATGCGAGCTGGCCATTCTGTCACACTGTCCCCATCCACCTGGGTGATCCCTGCATGCGAGCTGGCCATTCTGTCACACTGTCCCCATCCACCTGGGTGATCCCTGAATGAGAGATGGCTATTCAATCACTGTCCCCATCCACCTGGGTGATCCCTGCATGCGAGCTGGCCATTCTATCACACAGACCCCATCCACCTGGGTGATCCCTGCATGCGAGCTGGCCATTCTATCACACTGTCCCACCACCTGAGTGATCACTGCATGCGAGCTGAGCCATTCTATCACACTGTCCCCATCCAGCTCGGTGATCCATGCATGCGGGTTGGCCATTCTATCACACTGTCCCCACCCACCTGCGTGATCCCTGCATTCGAGCTGGCCATTCTATCACACTGTCCCCATCCACCTGGGTGATCCCTGCATATGAGTTGGCCATTCTATCACACTGTCCCCATCCACCTGGGGGATCCCTGCATGAGAGCTGGTCATTCTATCACACTGTCCCCATTCACCTGGGTGACCCCTGCATGCGAGCTGGTCATTCTATCACACTGTCCCCATCCACCAGGGTGATCCCTGCATGCGAGCTGGTCATTCTATCACATTGTCCCTATCCACCTGGGTGATCCCTGCATGCGAGATGGCCATTCTGTCACACTGTCCCCATCCAACTGGGTGATCCCTGCATGCGAGCTGGCCATTCTATCACACTGTCCACATCCACTTGAGGGATCCCTGCATGAGAGCTGGTCATTCTATCACACTGTCCCCATCCACCTGGGTGATCCCGGCATGCGAGCTGGCCATTCTATCACAGTGTCCCCACCCACTTGGGTGATCACTGCATTCGACCTGGTCATTCCATCACACTGTCACCATTCACGTGGGTGACCCCTGCATGCGAGCTGTCCATTCTATCACACTGTCCCTATCCACCTGGGTGATCCCTGCATGCGAGTTGGCCATTCTGTCACACTGTCACCATCCACCTGGGTGATCCCTGCATGCGAGCTGGCCATTCTATCACACTGTCCCCATTCACATTGGTGATCACTGCATGCGACCTTGTCATTCTATCACCCTGTCCCCATCCACCAGGGGGATCCCTGCATGAGAGCTGGTCATTCTATCACACTGTCCCCATTCATCTGGGTGATCCCTGCATGCCAGCTGGCCATTCGCTCACACTGTCCCCATCCATCTGGGTGATCCCTGCATGCGAGCTGGCCATTCTATCACACTGTCTCCATCTACATGGGCGATCACTGCATTCGAGCTGACCATTCTATAACACTGTCCCCATCCTGTTGGGTGATCCCAGCATGCGATCTGGCCATTCTATCACACTGACCCCATCCACCTGGGTGATCCCTGCATGCGAGCTGGCCATTCTGTCAGACTGTCCCGATCCATCTGGGTGATCCCTGCATGCAAGTTGGCCAATCTATCACACTGTCCCCATGGACCTGGGGGATCCCTGCATGCGAGCTGGCCATTCTATCACACTGTTCCCATCCACCAGGGTGAACACTGTATGCGAGCTGACCATTCTGTCACACTGTCCCCATCCATCTGGGTGATACCTGCATGCGAGCTTGTCATTCAATCACACTGTCCCCATTCACCTAGGTGATCCCTACATGCGAGCTGGCCATTCTATCACACTGTCCCCATCCATCTGGGTGATCCCTGCATGCAAGCTGGTCATTCTATCACACTATCCCCATCCACCTAGGTGATCTCTCCATGCGAGCTGTCCATTCTATCACACTGTCCCCATCCACCTGGGTGATCCCTGCATGCGAGCTGGCCATTCTATCACACTGACTCCATCCACATGGGTGATCCCTGCATGCGAGCTGGTCATTCTATCACACTATCCCCATCCACCTGGGTGATCTCTCCATGCGAGCTGGACATTCTATCACACTCTCCCCATCCAACTGGGTGATCCCTGCATGCGACCTGGCCATTCTATCACACTGTCCACATCCACTTGAGGGATCCCTGCATGAGAGCTGGTCATTCTATCACACTGTCCCCATCCACCTGGGTGATCCCGGCAAGCGAGCTGGCCATTATATCACAGTGTCCCCACCCACTTGGGTGATCACTGCATGCGAGCTGGTCATTCCATCACACTGTCCCCATTCACCTGGGTGACCCCTGCATGCGAGCTGTCCATTCTATCACACTGTCCCTATCCACCTGGGTGATCCCTGCATGCGAGTTGGCCATTCTGTCACACTGTCACCATCCGCCTGGGTGATCCCTGCATGCGAGCTGGCCATTCTATCACACTGTCCCCATTCACATTGGTGATCACTGCATGCGAGCTTGTCATTCTATCACACTGTCCCCATCCACCAGGGGGATCCCTGCATGAGAGCTGGTCATTCTATCACACTGTCCCCATTCATCTGGGTGATCCCTGCATGCCAGCTGGCCATTCGCTCACACTGTCCCCATCCATCTGGGTGATCCCTGAATGCGAGTTGGCCATTCTATCACACTGTCTCCATCTAGGGTTTAAACTAGTATGGCAGGGGGGTGGTCACGGGAGCAATAGGTCAGAAGGTGGGAGCATTGAGGGAGAACTAGGGAATAGGGACAGTGTGGCTCTGAGGCAGAGCAGACGGGGAGAAGTTGCTGAACACAGCGGGTCTGGTGGCCTGAAGTGCATATGTTTTAATGCAAGGAGCATTACGGGTAAGGCAGATGAACTTAGAGCTTGGATTACTACTTGAAACTATGATGTTGTTGCCATTTCAGAGACCTGGTTGAGGGAAGGGCAGGATTGGCAGCTAAACGTTCCAGGATTTAGATGTTTCAGGCGGGAGAGTGGGGGATGTAAAAGGGGAGGCGGAGTTGCGCTACTTGTTCGGGAGAATATCACAGCTATACTGCGAGAGGACACCTCAGAGGGCAGTGAGGCTATATGGGTAGAGATCAGGAATAAGAAGGGTGCAGTCACAATGTTGGGGGTATACTACAGGCCTCCCAACAGCCAGCGGGAGATAGAGGAGCAGATAGGTAGACAGATTTTGGAAAAGAGTAAAAACAACAGGGTTGTGGTGATGGGAGACTTCAACTTCCCCAGTATTGACTGGGACTCACTTAGTGCCAGGGGCTTAGACGGGGCGGAGTTTGTAAGGAGCATCCAGGAGGGCTTCTTAAAACAATATGTAAACAGTCCAACTAGGGAAGGGGCGGTACTGGACCTGGTATTGGGGAATGAGCCCGGCCAGGTGGTAGATGTTTCAGTAGGGGAGCATTTCGGTAACAGTGACCACAATTCAGTAAGTTTTAAAGTACTGGTGGACAAGGATAAGAGTGGACCGAGGATGAATGTGCTAAATTGGGGGAAGGCTAATTATAACAATATTAGGCGGGAACTGAAGAACATAGATTGGGGGCGGATGTTTGAGGGCAAATCAACATCCGACATGTGGGAGGCTTTCAAGTGTCAGTTGAAAGGAATACAGGACAGGCATGTTCCTGTGAGGAAGAAAGATAAATACGGCAATTTTCGGGAACCTTGGATGACGAGTGATATTGTAGGCCTCGTCAAAAAGAAAAAGGAGGCATTTGTCAGGGCTAAAAGGCTGGGAACATACGAAGCCTGTGTGGCATATAAGGAAAGTAGGAAGGAACTTAAGCAAGGAGTCAGGAGGGCTAGAAGGGGTCATGAAAAGTCATTGGCAAATAGGGTTAAGGAAAATCCCAAGGCTTTTTACACGTACATAAAAAGCAAGTGGGTAGCCAGGGAAAGGGTTGGCCCACTGAAGGATAGGCAAGGGAATCTACGTGTGGAGCCAGAGGAAATGGGCGAGGTACTAAATGAATACTTTGCATCAGTATTCACCAAAGAGAAGGAATTGGTAGATGTTGAGTCTGGAGAAGGGGGTGTAGATAGCCTGATCACATTGTGATCCAAAAAGACGAGGTGTTGGGTGTCTTAAAAAATATTAAGGTAGATAAGTCCCCAGGGCCTGATGGGATCTACCCCAGAATACTGAAGGAGGCTGGAGAGGAAATTGCTGAGGCCTTGACAGAAATCTTTGGATCCTCGCTGTCTTCAGGGGATGGTCCGGAGGACTGGAGAATAGCCAATGTTGTTCCTCTGTTTAAGAAGGGTAGCAAGGATAATCCCGGGAACTACAGGCCGGTGAGCCTTACTTCAGTGGTAGGGAAATTACTGGAGAGTATTCTTCGAGACAGGATCTACTCCCATTTGGAAGCAAATGGACGTATTAGTGAGAGACAGCACGGTTTTGTGAAGGGGAGGTCGTGTCTCACTAACTTGAGAGAGTTTTTCGAGGAGGTCACTAAGATGATTGATGCAGGTAGGGCAGTAGATGTTGTCTATATGGACTTCAGTAAGGCCTTTGACCAGGTCCCTCATGGTAGACTAGTACAAAAGGTGAAGTCAGACGGGATCAGGGGTGAACTGGCAAGGTGGATACAGAACTGGCTAGGCCATAGAAGGCAGAGGGTAGCAATGGAGGGATGCTTTTCTAATTGGAGGGCTGTGACCAGTGGTGTTCCACCGGGATCAGTGTTGGGACCTTTGCTGTTTGTAGTATATATAAATGATTTGGAGGAAAATGTAACTGGTCTGATTAGTAAGTTTGCAGACGACACAAAGGTTGGTGGAATTGCGGATAGCGATGAGGACTGTCTGAGGATACAGCAGGATTTAGATTGTCTGGAGACTTGGGTGGAGAGATGGCAGATGGAGTTTAATCCGGACAAATGTGAGGTAATGCATTCTGGAAGGGCTAATGCAGGTAGGGAATATACAGTGAATGGTAGAACCCTCAAGAGTATTGCAAGTCAAAGAGATCTAGGAGTACAGGTCCACAGGTCATTGAAAGGGGCAACACAGGTGGAGAAGGTAGTCAAGAAGGCATACGGCATGCTTGCCTTCAATGGCCGGGGCATTGAGTATAAGAATTGGCAAGTCATGTTGCAGCTGTACAGAACCTTAGTTAGGCCACACTTGGAGTATAGTGTTCAATTCTGGTCGCCACACTACCAGAAGGATGTGGAGGCTTTAGAGAGGGTGCAGAAGAGATTTACCAGGATGTTGCCTGGTATGGAGGGCATAAGTTATGAGGAGCGATTGAATAAACTCGGTTTGTTTTCACTGGAACGAAGGAGGTTGAGGGGCGACCTGATAGAGGTATACAAAATTATGAGGGGCATAGACAGAGTGGATAGTCAGAGGCTTTTCCCCAGGGTAGAGGGGTCAATTACTAGGGGGCATAGGTTTAAGGTGAGAGGGGCAAGGTTTAGAGTTAATGTACGAGGCAAGTTTTTTACGCAGAGGGTAGTGGGTACCTGGAACTCGCTACCGGAGGAGGTAGTGGAAGCAGGGACGATAGGGACATTTAAGGGGCATCTTGACAAATATATGAATAGGATGGGAATAGAAGGATACGGACCCAGGAAGTGTAGAAGATTGTAGTTTAGTCGGGCAGTATGGTCGGCACGGGCTTGGAGGGCCGAAGGGCCTGTTCCTGTGCTGTACATTTCTTTGTTCTTTGTTCTTTGTACATGGGTGAT